>NC_051446.1:25625850-25632957 GCF_001649575.2 Kryptolebias marmoratus
AATCTTTGTGGGCAAATGTGAAGCATTAGCGCACATTTTGGCTTCGGTCGCTGCTCCTGCACGCTCCCGGCATTCTGATGTTAACAGGAAGTGACGTCACGTGTCTTCTTCCTGAGTTATTTGGGCTTATTTTGTAGTCCACGCTACACAAACCCACAAAGAAGAGACTAGACTGCAGAAACGGTGGGGAATCACTTTAGAAACAATAAATATTGGGTTAAAGTTGCGATTTTGCGGGGTTTGCTTGATTTTGCGTAAATAGTTGCGATCGCAACATCACGAAATCCTGGAGGGTCTGTTTAGTTTGTTTGTTCTGATTGTTTTGGGACCCCTGTGGTCACTACAATCTGTGTCAATCAGTCATTTTTCTGGAGCTGTTCAGTGGGCCGTGTTTTACTTCGGTGAGTTTTTACAGGTTAAAATCTCCAGTATTTGTCACTAATCATTTTATGGGTCTTTCTTTTGTCCAGTATTGCATCTGTCCATGTCAAAATGTCTGAATGTGTTGTCGTCAGTAGAAGTTAGAATAAAGTCTGAACGGGGCTTAAGTGGACCGTCAGCCTTTAAACTCCTTAAAATCCTAAAATACCTAAACTATCCTTTGGAGGAAAAATATGCTTTTCATTTTGAACATCTATAAAAACACTTAAGAAGGAAGAACTCAACATCTGCTGAAGTTATTTTATTTTTCTGCTTTGCTGTCACTGCTAAGGTTATGCTTAGAAATTAATTATTCTACAACCTTAGTGAGTTTATTTCTTAGAAAAGTTGAATTTATGTGATATAGTAAAAAACATAAAACTCTCTGAACTGATCCTAGCAGTCAGTTCTGAGGTGTTGCTTTTACACACATTCATAAAGTGTCAGTTTTTAGGTTAATAAGCAGTTTTTAGGGGCACTGATTTGGAATGCTGTGTATTGTGCAAGCGCAGACTGGATAAATGCATGGATAATAAGTTGGAAGTGATCGAGCAAATGTGGGAAAAAAAAAAAATCATGGAAAATATTAGCAAATCGGAAAATGTTACAGGTAGTTGGAATACAAAAGATATAATAATATAATGCATTCTGAGCCGGTGATGACAAATCCTCCAGAACAACATGAAATCTCACCCGGCTTGTTCAGACACACACACACACAGAGGATTGTTTCACTAATGATTTGCTTTAGCTGCAGCTGAGTTATGGGCACGTAAGCGCACGGTGGGACCAGACTCCGCTGCAGACCGGGGGATTGTACTGAGTGGACCTAAGTCCTGCACGGAGTGATTTATCAGCCTGCAACTGCCGTCATGCCATGACCCGACCACAAGCCGTTTGCAGGAAATATTCACATCCGTCACTTTGAGCTGAGCTGCAGTTCTGTAAACTGTAACGACATTCAGTGGCTGTCAGGAGCTACAGGATCCACTGCCTTTCTGGTTACTGATATGTCCTGTCCTACATGTAATGCATTCAACAAATGCAGGTGTGTTCTGCTCTGTGTGACAGACGGACACCTTCTCACACGAGAAGTCAAATTCAGCAGAAGCATCCTTCGAATAACAAACTGCAAGTCGAATGATGCAGCTCGAAATTTCTGTCCTGATCTTTTCTGCCATTTCAGTCTCTCACAAACTCTTCATGAGTTTATAAAAGTTTGGGTAACAATATATAAAATGGCTTAGTATTTCCAGGGTACTTACCAGGTACATACATACTCAGTAAGTACTCTATAAGTACTAGGCTGTACCTATAAATCTGTAATCACATCTGATATTATTCTATAAAATTTACAGCTTACCAAAAACAAAAACATGCGTAGTTCTTTAACACCAACCTACAGAACCATCTTTTACAGAATCTTCAACAAACAAACAAACAGGTGGACTCCAATCACACAACAAAGTTGGAGGTTTGTTAAAAATAACAGATTGGGAACGAAAGTAAAGTCATCACAAGGACGTAGATTCATAAATGCTCCAAATAAACTGATGGAAAAATCCTGGAGCAGCCATTTCTTTTTAAAGAGTCTGTGGGACCTGAAAGAATTATGAGTTCTTGGTCCTGCAAATAAATAAACCCACAAATACAAAACGGCACGGACAAGCCAGAAGTTGTAAAAATGAGAACAAGAATAAAGTTTTTATTTATTTTTTTTTACCAAGACTGGACCCCTTCACACATCTGATGTTAATGAATCTGTCTGAAAGATTTGTTGGTCCTAAAAGACCTGAGATCTGAGGTTTCTACAACCTGCTGAAGGTCTTCTTAGCTGCATATATAATCTTAGTTTAAATCACTGATTCATCATTCTCTTACAGTCAGCTGATTGTGGTCAGTTCAAACATATTTCTATAATTAAAAAATAATTTAAAGACAAAAGCATTGCCTTTACCCTTATAGTTGTTATTTAAATAAAAACTAATTATTGTCTGTCTTGAAAACAATCATAAAATGTATGAAATGAAAGTTGGAAACATCATTTTAGGTCTAAAACATGAGACTCGTTTTGTATTTAGACTTCATAAAATGATTTAGGATGAACTAAAAAAAAGTCAGTAACTTAAAGTATGTTTTGCATTTAATCTAAAAGGTTTTATTGTCTAAACACAACCCCATCCATCCATTTTCCACCTCCCATCCCTGATCTGCCTGCAGAGACAACAGGTCCAGGAGGGAAACTCAGACCCCGTCTCCTCAGAGACATCCTGCAGCTCTCCTGTCCATGAAGACACAAACGGTGACCGAAGGATCTCCAACTTAAAGAGACAGAAGGTTTAGGTCCCCCAATGGTCCTGGGGGGCAAACTGGCCTCTGGGAAGGGGTGAGATCGGGAGAAATTTAAGGACTCTGATGAAAAATAGCAGAATGTATTTTCAATTAGCTGACATGAAATCTGATAATTTGGAGTAAATTCTTAACATCTCATTAAAGAGTCAAATTTAAAAATGCCCTGCAGTGTCCAAACAACACAATAAACAGCAAACATTAGTTTAAATGTTTAAATTATAGTTCAGGGACGCCGTGGGGGGTCGGTGGAAATACGTGAGGCAGAAATCCATGTCTGGTTTTTCTGTCCCCAGGAGGATCCCAGTGAGAGCATTAAATGGCGTCAGCGGACAGGAGGTGGTAATAAAGCTGTTTATTGTCACAGGTGGGGCAGAGGCCCAGCTGGAGGAACCAGTGGTGTTCAGAACAAACCGGGCCGGGCCTGAGGGCCGTCTCCACGATCAACCCGACCATGTGACTGCAGCTCCGTGGAAAAAGTCCAGTCGCTGATTGTTGCTCGACCTGCTCCTTTTTAAAACAAGCCTCTACAAATCCTCAAATACACTCAGTGTGGACAGGAGTAAGGTAATCATCTGACCACCCTCGGTTGTAATAAGAGCAGCACGGGACGAAGCTTGGAGACATTTCTGAGGTGTTTGATATGAAAGTGTTACCGCTTCCTTCCATTTGGTAAAGCACAGAAAAACTTTACAATACAAAGAAACAGTCAAAAAAACAACTGAAGAGTCCGAAAAGCAGTTCTGTAGTTTGTTTTAATGCTGCAGACTCTCACCAAACCCTGGGCTGCAGCTTGTTGGTCAACAACATTCAGAGGAAGTCTCCAAAAACCTCAATTTACTTTCTGTAAATTCGAGAGCTGAGTTTTGACTCCTGCACTGGAGCTCGTCTGAGTCTTAAAAACCACCGAAGATAAATATATACTCAGTGAGAGTGCAACAGAAAATTTACTAATCTTCTTGTGAGTTTAAGTCTCCACCAGTCGCATTCAGGGAGACACCTCTTTAAAAGCCTCCGTCTCTGCGCTGCAGGTAGACATTTGTTGCCTCGACTCACGTCTCATCGCCGTTTTCCACAGCTGAGCGTCTCCGTTTCGCTCAAAGCCTGTAAATCTGTCTGCCTTTCAGCAGACTTCCTGTTACAACACCTGTATGAGAAGTGGATTCTCACAGACTCAGCTTCTTAAATAACTCAACACCCACTTCAGAGCTTCCAGGAGGAGAAAATATATCCTCTTTATTTTTGTTTTTACTTGACTGAGTCTGGGTTCACAGAGTTTTTCCTGATTGTTATCCAGCTGCCTGACGCTCCGAGTCTCACAGGACCTCTCATCTTACACTTCTTCACTGAGGAGGTCTTAATCCAGACTTTGATGTCGCGCTGCTTGTTGCTTTATCCAAAGAAAATGAATGATATCCGGTTCTGACTCTTGCTGCTTCCACGTCCAATCTCTACAGGAACAACACAGCGAGCTGCAGCAGACGTTATCTGCAGTTTCTCCAATTAGAGAAAATTAAAAACTGAAGCTTTCTGCAATTAAAGAAGGTATATATCTCAAAAGTGCTGATGCGACATAAAATACCAGTGGATTCTGTGGAAAACCCCAAAAGGCTGGAAACACTTACAAACCATTCTTCTCGGCTGTTTCAGTCTACAAATAAACTCCAGAAAGTTTCCAAAGCAGTGCAGGAGTGAAAAGAGACAGGAGGGAAGGAAACACTGACCTTTAATTTGCCTTTCTCATGCTATGTGCATTTATGTTCCCATCATGCACCACTTCGACGCTGCAGAGATACAGGACCGAGTCCCAGACAACGGCCAGATTACTTTCTGAACGTTTCGTTAAAATCCATCCAGTGGGTCAGGAGATATTTTGCAAACAGACAGAAAAACACAGTTACTGTCCTGCCCTTTTATTTGATGGTGATAAATATTACATCACATGCATTCATCACCCAGTTTACTCCCATCGTTGTGACTTTTCTGCTCACAGACGGTCAGCAGCAGCTGCAGCTTCTCTTTTACCAACATTAACATCAAGCGTTAAGATGTTAGATTGATCAGAACAACTAGAGGTAATCTTTGCATTTGGATCAAATCATGGGGAATGAGGAAGTCAGGAGTGGTGGAGAAGTATGAGGGTAGTGGTGAGATGTGCAGTAGGAGTGACGGACGGGTTCAAGGTGGGGGTGGGATTACATCAGGGTTCGGCTCTGAGCCCCCTCCTGACTGTAATGATGGACAGGTTGACGGATGGGGTCAGGAAGGAGTCCCAGTGGACTATGATGTTCGCAAACAACATCCGTAGTGAGAGTAGGGCGCAGGTGGAAGAGAGCCTGGAGAGGTGGAGGTCTGCTCTGGAGAGAAGAGTCAGGATCTGTGTGTAAATGAGAGGCAAACAGGTGTAAGGAGCACCTGGGGCCAACCGTCCAAAACAACAAGATGGTGTTCGACCAAAATGGACAGGATTAGAAATGAGTCCATCAGAGGGACAGCTCAGGAGGAGAGACAGTGGACATATTAAAGGCTGTTGAAGAAGAAGAAGGTTTATGGATGGAGCTGAGAAGGATCTGCAGAGGAGGAGACAAAAAAAGCTCCCAACATAAGTTCATAAGTTTGTGTTGTCTCGTTGATAAAACCTGCTCCACATCAGACAAATACCTGATTTATCAAAGCCCTGTAAGGTTGGAGCAGATGAGCTGGTGGAAATAAGGCCGTCAGATTCTTCAGACTTTGCTCCCATCAGGTCAGTCATTACTGACGAGGGTTTAATATGTAAAACGAGACACTAATCAACCTCCAGCAGTGAACTCAGAGACGTGTGCAGAGCTCCGCTGCGCTGCTGAGATTTTTTTATTTTTCCATTTTAAAACGAAAATATGACTCTTACAAAAATAACAGGACAACTATGTGATGAAAAGATAAGAAAAAGCATTTGTGGTTTACTGTTTTTCCTTCCTGGAAATCAGTTTATGAATGAGCTTCAGGTCTCATTAAGCTTTCTAAACAACACTGTCCTGATTCTAAACTCCTCGCAGACCGTTTCTGACTTCAGCGGAGGGTTTGAAGCAAAACAAAAGCCAAGATTCCTTCTGATGAAGACTGTGGTCGAATCAGGCGGCTAAACAAGAGCGCTTCAGTCGTATCACTGATGTCGACTTCATGCTAGGATTTGAACGCTCGCCCTGCAGAGCGCCGTCAATCTGATTGGAAACTCTGGAGCCGCCGATCGGACCAAACACGCTTTTCCCTCCCAGAACCACAGGACGGAGCATGAAGGCGGTGTTATTTTTAGTGCCGCTGGAATGAAATCGTTTCAACCAAAATATTTCCAAGAGATTTTGAGAAGTTGAATCATTGAACTGCAGGGAGACAAACACTGAGCAGATCAGAGCGTGTGTGTTGTCTCACTGATTGGGTTTCCTGAACTTAAGAAGAAGTGACATAATTGTGCAAGAAATGTTGGAGAGGAAGTGGAAAAAGCTCGGCGGTGAGGACAGCTCCTTCACCTTAAAGTCTGAGCTGAATGAACACAGACGGGTTTTTATTGAGGCCTGTTTAACAACCAGTAAACAGCACAAACACACTTATTTTATAGAACCAAGCTCTAAAAACAGCTCCATAAAACAGGCTCTTATAAACCGGTTAGTCTTTGATTAAAACCGAAAAGGTTAATGGAGGTGTTAATTCTTTATGAGCAGCTTGATGAAGTTTGTGTTGAAGGAACCATGAGCTGCGTGATGAACTGCAGGACCACGGTTTTACGCATCAGGGATTTATCAAACTGATCTGGTCTTCACCAGGTTTGAAAATGATTAAAATCTAACCTCAAGGGATCAAAAACACACCAGATTCCACGGTGTCGTTATTTATTAAACAAAAAGGTGAAACTGGTTCCAGCCTCAGGATCTCTGAGGTTCAGGATCAGGAGCTGCTGATCAGATGATCAGCATCAGAGGAACCACCTCGAGAAAAGCTGCAGGTTCTGCTGCTCTGGAGCTGCAGGTGTGAGTTAACACAACGCCAAGGTGGAAAGACATCAGCAATGACCTCAGAGAATCAATCTGAGAAGGGTCAAAGGTCACTTCCCGACCATTTAGAGTCCATCGTTCTACAGAGAGGAAGATTATTCACAAGAGGAGACATTTAGGACAGCTGCTGATCTTCACCCTGAAGGTCAGACCGTGCAGTGAGCTCCATCTCAGACTCTACAGGCCTCAGTCAGCAGGTTAAAGGTCAAAGGTTAAAGCCTCTTCTCTCTAAAAACAACATGGCAGCTCGACTTGAAGGAACCAGAAGACTTCTGGAGCAGAACCAGACCAGAGGACAGATGTTTAC
>NC_051446.1:25633056-25646769 GCF_001649575.2 Kryptolebias marmoratus
GTTTGGGCTGATTCTGGAGTCAGATGTGAGGCCATCTGTCCAACAAACAGGACAATGATCCCAAACACAGCAGAACGGTCCAGAACCAGAACCAGAACCTCAGAGAGCTGAGCAGAAACGCTGGAAAGAAGAGTGGGCCACAACGTTTCTGTTTTCCGTTTCTTTAGGTAAGAAAATGACTAAGTGGCCTGCTATCAGCACTAATTCGGCCCTCTTTGCTGGTATAATGTTCCGAACACATCTTCCTAATGAGACAAAGCTGAGAAATCAGACAGGAACGCGTTGAGAAAGTGAGAATGGAAAGCTGCTCAGTTTGCCAGCTGCTCTGGTTGAGTTCCCCTGTTGGTGCTGGGCTAGATTAGCGTCACATCGCAGCCTCATGAGCCATGACATAAGAATGCTTATGAAGCTCGCACACACGCAGCACACACCAGCTGCTGCTGACCCAAACAGGAGGAGACACCATGAAATTACTGGAACTTTGTGGATCCTGGACAGAAAACCGAGCCTGAGATTCCTCCGAGACTAATTTAGCTCATTTTTTGTCATGAACATGAGTTTGTGTGGAGTTATTTAAGAACACAAACTCTTCCACTGTTGTCTTCACTGCAGAAAAGGAAATCTGAGTCTGCTGTGATCTAAAAAAAGGCTGTGTGAAGAAATGAACTGAAGAGAAAGTGCTACCTCTGATTAGAGCTGACTACAGATGCTGGTTTATAGGGAAAACTCAGAAAAACAAAACAGAGTAATTCCACAATCACATTTAATTATTTCCTGCTGCTGGATGCAGATAATGTTTTAGCTTGTGACTGTTTAAAAGTATTTCACAAACCACTGGACAGATATTAATACTAATAACTCAAAGTAATCACTGAGTGTGCTACAAATGATTCAACGCCATTCAAGATGGCTGCCGCAGCTAATTAACCTTTGCAAACACAGAAATGGCTACAACTCTACCAATTTTACAGATATGGAGCTGAAGTTTGAGAGTCATCTCCAACAGATACTTTTAGTGCTAACAGATCTCGGAGAGCATTGTATGACATCGTTAATTTTTAAATTTGACTAAAATGACCAAAACTCGACGTGCATTCCTTCAAGAAATGCTTGAAATTCAGTTAATTCTGGCAATGAAGCACCTCCTACAGAAGGAAACAGGAAGTGAATCATTTATTGCATCACTTTGACTTTTTCATGGCTCTGATGCTCGTTTAGTGAAACGTTGGTTTTATTTTTGTTCAAAAGACGTGAAGCTGGTTTTTTGTGGACTTAATTTAAAAGTGAGCAGAGATGAGATGCAGCCAAGGACCACGGACTCAAACTGACGACTTTACTCTTTAAATTAGACTTTAAACTTCCTCGTTCCTTTAAATAAAATCTGTAGATTTAAGCTTCCTGTTTGCTGCAGTTTCCACTTGATCCCCACAGCCTGCATGAAGGAGACGTAATGGCATCTAAATCCAACCAAAAACAGCAAAAACGCATCGTTTGATTTATATTTCACTGCAAACAGCAGGAGATACTTCATGTATGTAATAAATTCCTTCAAATCTTTATTCAATGAACAATATGTCCAAACAGTTTTCCACACATCTGGAGATCCTTCGCTTCTGTTTGAAGACTCGACCTTCTATAGATTCTAGTTTTCTACAATTATTTGCTTTAATCACAGGTTTAAACTGTAATTATCAGTCGTAACCCGCCCCTGTCCTGACGTTTTATGGGATGTGTTGAAGCCTGAAACTCAGAAGAGGATTGAAGCTGATGAGATGTCTTGTCGAACTTTAAAAATAAATCATCGCACTTATTTTAAATTTGTGCTTTTCAAACCTGAACTGGGTCTGATTCGGGGTTGGACCAAGTCTGCATTCAAGAATTCAAACTAAATAATAAGAATAATAAATAGAATTTGCGTTGCCATGGTTACCTCATGCAGCATCCATTAGTGTATAGTTTAGTTTGCAGATGACAAAAAATAAAAACCTTTGAAGGATGTTCCAGGATGAAAAGAGGAAGTGTCTTTATATTTAGTCTGAGGAAGGTGTTTTTAGTTCCTTCCCGTCTCTCTGTCGGTGTTCGAGCAAATAAAAGGCAGGTGGATGTAATCAGGACGTAAAGCTTCGCTCCGACACTCATCATCAGGCAGCTGTTCCACAGACCAGCAGCTTCCTTCTGCCTTTCAGGAAAAACATCTTCTGAATCACCTAATGTCAGTGTCACGAATGCACACACACACAGATGGTCAGGAGTTAAACACACATGAAAACAGACGGAAACCAGATTTATCTTCATGGTTTTCTGGGTGGACGTCTACAAGTTCAGCTCAGAGCATCGGTACTGTGCAGTGGATTTAAAAACGTCTGTAAATGATAATTATTTTAAAACAGAGAGAGAGCAAACAGAGACTCTTAACCTGAGCTGATGGTTAAAAATATTGGAAAAGAGGGAATAACTTCCCAAAAACAAGTTTCTGCTTGAGCAGCTGCACTTCATAATGGTGTGAAAGCTGAGTCAGCATTTTGTTTTTTAAACCTTATTTTTCATGATGATGTTCAGCTCATTCAGGAGATGGGTGCTGTGACTTATGGTACTTTTCACAAACATTTAACTTTATTTTCAGTTTGTTAAAGTTCAGATGAGTTAAACATCGGCTCTCTTCACCATCGCTGAGGATTTGTCTTCATCATCATTTAAACCAGATCAGGTTAAAAACAACAGCAGGACTCAGAACATTTTGTCATATGTGGGATTTAAACATTTTAACAGTTAAATATTAAAAACCCTAAACTGAGTTCAACTTTCCTCCATTAAAACCCCAACAATCTTTTGGTTTTAATAAACTTTTTTGTGTTTGTTGTTTGAATCTATCTGCTCTTCACACCCTGAACTCTTCGGGGCCTCTTTAATTCTGTTCCCTGGCGTTGCGTCTGGATGTTTGATCACAGAGCTGCGCACGCTGTGCTCATGGATGTTTGTAGATTATTTTTATTGTGGAAAAAAATGATTTCTTTTTCCTGGAAATGAGGTGATTTGTTATGGGGTCCATTTGTTGCTGAGACCCCCGTTAACCCAGCGAGTAAATGTGTGCTCCTCGTTTCCACGCACATTAACAGCGACGCAGAGTCTGAAACGTGTTCGCTTTAAAGAAACTTTTAGGACCAGAGTTCAGAAACATAAAAAAATGGCATTCTTCACAGGCATAACCTTAGACACCCAGAGGAATTTACTGTGAGGACCCCCCGCTGCGATTCAGCTAGAACAAGAAAACGTTTGACTCATTTCTCATGATTTGCCCTCTCACCGTGCAGACGGTGCAAAGGTGCCAAAGAACTTGCTCAGTTTTTTCTGCAGAAAAGAGAAACGGAGCTTTAAGTGCTGCTGGGAGACATTTCATAACTAAATGAAGGAATGCATATCACCCACCGCCATTCATGACAAAGTTTTAATTAAACCTTTGACTGACTTACAGCCTAAGGTTAATTAGCTGAGTCAGACATCTTGAACTGGGTTGACTTCAAAGGTTAAATCAGCTGCAGATGTACCTCCAGTGATCATTTTCTGAAAGATTCACATGAGATATTTTACTAACAAACAAATACAACAAGCCGTTACCAGTTTGCCTGCCTTTATAGGGCAACAGATAGGTCATTCCACTAAAGTTAAGTTAGACCAGTGGTGTCCAGTCCTGGTTCTGGAGGGCCACTATCCTGCATGTTTTAGATGTTTCCCTGTTCTTCAGCAGGTCTCCAGGTTCTGCAGAAGCCTGTTAATCATTCAGTCATTCAAATCAGGTGTGTTGGAGCAGAGAAACACATAAAACATGCAGGACAGCGGCCCTCCAGGACCAGGATTGGACACCCCTGAGTTAGAGAGACCAGTTAGCACTTTAAGACCCGAAGGTGGTTTAATTGGACTCTTCAGATTGTGTCTGCTGATGTTTCTGCTCCAGATGCACCAAACAAACTGCTGCAACCACACAGAAAACTACGAACAAATGTTCAAAAACTATCTTTAACTCAGAAGCACTCAGACCTTTGTCAAAGCTTTAGGGTCATTAAAGATGATGTAGGATCCAGAGCTCCACGAAAATGTAATCGCCAACATTTCCTGACAATTTCATCATAATCTGTCCATTTTAGGTAATCTTGCTGACAGACAGACAGACGGACAGACGGATGGACGGTCAAACCAACACGACTGAAAACACAACCTCCTTGGCGGAGGGAATAAAGAGGCAGCTAAAGATGAACTCACCGACCCGTCGGTCCAACTGTCTCTTGTTTCCATCATCCCAGATCTGCTGGAGAAAAGAAACAACGATAAGTTGGACCCTCGGGCCCGGTCCCAACAAACACCAGCAGATTAAAAAGATTTTTTAGGTAAAAACCAGACAGAAGCTTTTTGTTTCGGACAAAAAGGAGAGTCTGGTTGCAGAATTAGACGGCACAGATTTGAGTTAAACTCTCTAAGGAGTTTCAAGGAGGGAATAACTCAAAAAGGACGGGAACAAGGGAGGGACATTTCATCAGCTGAAGGTGACAAAGGGACGTTTTCATAAATTCTCCTCAACAGGAAGCAGGATGTGAGTCACACTACAGAGGTTACCGAAGCAAATGCTGTTTATTTTATTATTTCATTGTTAAAAGAATATTTAATCAAATTTAGGAAAACTGAAAGTATTTTTTAAATAAATTTCTCATTGCATTGGTGGTAAACAGTCAGGACCTTCAGGGTATTCAGAGAAGGTATCTATTGGACTAAACCATTTTACAAAATTCATTTTATTTCAGGTATTTTTATAAAATAAAACAGTTTGTGGCCTGCTTGTCTATAATTCTCTAACAAGTTTGTTTCCATGTCTTCTGGCTGGAGAATGGGAAACAAAATTATTAAATTTGAGATTTCTGTATGTAGTTTCTGGATAAATTTCTTCTGTTCAGGGTACAATATTTGGTACAATGTCAAACTCTCCAGATTATTAAAATAAACACGTTTGATCTACAGTACTAATCCGGTGGTCGTTTTCTTTAGACTTAGCAGGACTGCTGGTGGATTTTTACCCTTCAGAGACACTAAAAATGAAATCAGGTGGATCTGATGAAGTCAAGGAATTACAACCTCAGTTCTGACAAAGTCAGGACGTCGTGTAAAATGTAAATAAAAACAGATGATTCACAGTGAAACGGTAAACATCAAATCTTTGAACTAATAAACTGCATCAGTTTAGGAGTTTGATGGCAGCAACACATCCAGGTCCATGTTTCTGTGCAGCATCTCCTCTTCTTCTCCCATCAGTCTGTGAACATCTGGACCTGAGGAGAGCAGCTGCTGGAGGTTCTAGAGGACTTCTGTTCTCAGCCGAGGAGCTTTCTCAATTCAAAGAGGAGAGAGTGTTTCAGCTTTTAAAGCTGAGATCTCAGCTAATTCATGTGAAAATGCTCCTTCAGCTGTTTCCTACATGCACAACTTACTTTGACAACATTTTTAGTTTCAACATTTGATATGTTTACCATTCTCCACATTCAATTGAATTCAAAAATACTTTAATAATCCCACAGGGAAATTAAATGTTGTTGTAGCTATAATCCTGGTTTTGTTAAAGAGTTGACAGCTGTGGGCAGGAAGGGTCTCTTGTAGCGGTTTGTCCCGATGTGTCCTCAAAGAGTCCCACCAGGTGAGCCTCGCTGACCTCCTGCGGAGCCATGACGGCAGAGATCTGGAAGCTCGAGTCGGTCTTGAAGTCCTGGGTGATCTCCCGGACCAGGTGCTGAAAGGGCAGCTTCTGGATGAGCAGGTAGTGGTAGTGGAGGATCTCCCTGAGAGCCACGGTCCCGATCCTGTAGAGATGAGGCTTCTTCACTCGGCTGGTGGCCGAGGCGCTTCCTGGGAGCTTTACCTCCAGTCTGCTTGGTTCTGGTCATGAATGGACTTCAGGGTTCTTCACGTTCAACATTGAAGAGTAAACGATGTTAATCAGCTGCTCCTGATTGTGAAAAAAGCCACCTTGTTGTCATGGTTACGCATCATAACAAGATGTCCAAAAGTAAAAGGTTTCAGTAAAAAAAAATCCTTCCTGCTGCACAGCATCCAGTACCAGAGGAAATAATATTTCAAAAAAAGTGATTTACAAGTAGAAAAAGGAGGAATTAAAGTTTTCCAAAGCAATATCTCAGAATGAGTAACAGAGCTGCTCCAACATGCAGCCACCTTGAGCGGCGTAGTTCTAGAAAGATCTGGGTTTTATTAGATTTGCAAATCCTTGCATTCAGTTTTATTTCAGTTTTACTCTGTACATGTGAGGGGGTTAGGTGGGACAGGTGAGACACTGACGCTTCACCTCCTCAGACCTGCAGACAGACCCACAGCACAGAGACACACTCACCTGCCTGACAGACACCATGTGATGCCGAGGGAGGTGTTAATCTTTAGTTTTTTGTTTTTTTGTTGTTGTGATGTGTGTGACAGCTCAGTCCAGCTCAGCTCCTCAAACCAGGGACACAAAGTCCTGCAGCCGTCTCAGCGTTTAACGCTACAACAAGGTAAGAACTGATGTTTTATTCACTTCTGTAAATCTGTAGAGCAACACGAGTCAAGTTTGTTGTCACATCTAGAACAGATAACAATATTCAACTCTGAAGCTTTGGAAAACTAAATGTTTTTTTGTCCGTTTGAATAATATTAAAAGGTAGACGTTACTGATTTAACAGAAAATCCGACACAATGAGCAGAACAATCAGTAATCTGAGCTCCAATGTCAAGAGCACAAACACAAAAGATGTGGTCAAGGTGATAAGTGCAGCCCGTTCACTCTGAAATCGGATCCAATGGTGGGAAAGGGTTAGTTTTGGTTCATGTTGCAGGGATTTGAAAAAAAACAACAAAAACAAACTGCAGACTGGTTGGTTAATTATAAAAAGCGTTGCGGTGTGATTTAGATTTAAACAGTAAAAGTGTGAATCTGTGAGGCAGCGTCTCTGCTGACACACAACAGGACTTGACTGTTTTATAAATTTACATTTATTTGGGTTTGAAACAGAGAATCAGGCCAGAGTAACGAGGAAAAAGTCGTGGTTCTGGTTTGAAGTATCAACAGAGAAAAAGGCGACACCGTCAGGACGGAGACCTGCAGCTCTTTCAGCTAGCCTTCAGCTACAGTTCTGCTTCTTTTAGCTTATAGTCAGCCTTTCTTCTTACTTTTAGCTTGTAATCATTTTTTATTTTTGTAGCTGATGTTTTTCTTCTTTCAGCTAGCCTTTTGCTATGTTTAGCATCTGCTAATGTTAGATGTGAAGTAAGCTTTTGCTTTGTTTATTTATTTTCTTTAAGCATTTAGATACTTTTAGCTACAGTTCTGCTTCTTTTAGCTGCAACCATTTAGTTTCACCTTCAAAGATTTCTGCAGACATTCAGCTTTTTATTTATTTTTTAAACAGAGAATGTAATTTCTCTTGTTTTTTTTTCGTCCGTTTTCTGCTCCCTGAGGTCCAGAAAGGATGGGTTCTTGATCTGGTTCTGCTGCTCAGATAAATGAGATCATCTGAGCTGATATTTGTTGCACGGGAGGAGTAGATTGTTAAAGTTCAGATGAGTGACGAGTCTCCATTTCAACCAGAACAGGCTGGAAACTGCAGAAAAACATCCTGATTCGCAGATATGTTAATTATTTATGATAAACTAACCTAAACTTGAGTCTGTTTTATAAAATCTTTGAAACGTGACAGAAGTCACTGACAGGGAGGAGAAATCTGCAGCTATAAGAGCTTAAATCCTGCATCTGTAACAGCGGCGTGGAGCAAAACAGAACCCAAATGTGCGCTCCGGTTCAGCTGCTGCTTTGAAGCCCGGATAAACCATTAACCCCGAGGAACACGCTGCCTAACATCATCAAAACAATCCAGAGTCGCGACCTTTAAACCTCATTTAAAAACATTCGCCACTACAGCTCCTCGGATAAATCACCACTTCTCTAGGAAAGGTCTGAGCTGCTCGGCGGCGTGGAGGTTTCTGAAGGTGACCGGAGGTGGCGGGAAGCCTCGGGCCACAGCTCGGTTCTGTCCCACTGAACCGCATGAGGGTGGCACGCTGTCATTTGCAGTAAGTGAGCATGTAATGGACTTGTAAGAGGTAGAGGACACGACACAAAGCGGAAAAGTTCTTTCCAGAGGTCAAATCCTAACTCTTTGCTGAAATGTTTAAAGGACACGCTGTAATTAAAGATTAAAGAATGCATATCGTCCGCTGTAATCAGCTGTACATTCAAAGACCCCTTTTTAAAACTTTCCTTAAAATCAATCAAGCGGGTCACAAGATATTTTGCTAACAGACACAAACGCACAGACACTTGCAAAAACATTGCCCTTTCGCCTCTGAGCAATAAAAATGTATCCAGAAATTTAGAAGCGTCTTATCTCAGCGTTCTGCAGAAACTTTGTGTGAAAGGTCAGAAGTGTGTGTTTAATGTCAGCTCTGGTTCTGGGGGGTGTTTTGTACACATGTCTTCATCTCCATAAATACAAGCGTGGATGTTCAGAAAACAGCTGAGCCTGCTGGGTCAACAGCCGCCGGGCCCTGCAGCTCAGAACACACAAAAACACCGTCTTCGCTCTGAGACGAATCAGACGATCCGGATATTTTAAAGACGGCAGGATTTGGTGGAAATTCCTCCCCAGAGTCTTGAAGCGATTAGAAACATTCAGAAGTAATTAAAAAGTCTTTTCATGGCTCGATGCCCCACATTTATCCTCCATCATAGTCAAATTTATTCTGTTACACTGAAATGATCGCGGATCAGGAGCCTGATTTAGGTTTTCTGTTGAGTCGAGTTTAACAGCGTGAATGCTGAGTCATCGTTTTCCTGTTTGTGGGTTCTTCCATACGGTTTTTGGAAGCCAACTACTTCAGCATACTTTTAGATATTTGAGCCATTTCGGCATCAAAGCATTCAGCTTGTTCATGACATTAGGGCTAGGACTTCTGGTTTTTGTAACTTTATCTACAATGTTTTGTCTCATACCTGCATGAAATACTTTGTGCTCCTTGAAATCTTCAGCATACTCTGATAATGTTAGCGTTTAGCTTTGTGTTAAACTTTTATTAAGTGGACTGCTAGCTGCTTTGATAACCTGTCAAAAAAACAAACGGGCAAATTACTTGTGTTTCAAAAAGCACAAATTTGTGAAAGATACTCATAAATCTAATATGAAAAATTCAAGAATTTGTTTAAATAAATGAAATCCTGGCCTGCTAACCCTCACTGAGCAGAAACTTGAAATGACCTTTAGTTTCTTGGAAGTCCGTTTGCAGCTCCTCTCCTGCATGAACCCAAACCAACATCTCATTCTGCAGAAACAGAAACAAGACGACCGGATTAACCCCGGTAAACTGTGGAGAAGCAACTAAATCCTACCTGCTGATTAATGATTCATCAGCCACATGATGTTACCCAAAATGAAGCCAGAATAATGTGACAACTTACAGCATCTGAGGGTATAAAGGTCTCCAGACAGGAATCAAAAAACATTTAATTTAAAAGGTGAAAAGATCTGAGTGGTAAACACAGGAAACCAGAAACACCACAGTTGTGTTGTAACAATTTTTGGTCAAATCTTAAACAAGTTGCACAATCCCACACACTTATACCTGCTTCAGGTGATCTGACACCTCCGTTCACGCCTGTAAAAGTCCCCCGAAGTGAAACACTGTGCACGGACAGCCGTCAACTGATTAAAACTCTGCTGTGTGCGGGGGTCACTTCGGTTCAGCTTGGCTCTGGACGGATTGTGTTCAGACTACCAAACATGTGCAAATAAAAGCTCCTCCAAATAACTCCCAAGTTTAAGTGAGATCGCAGCAGCTGCAGGTTTGATAACAGACCTGCATTAATTCAGCTTCTGCAGGTTTGACTTTCCTCATTCCATACATGTCCGGGCATTTAGGAAGGAATTATGGGCTGCTTTCTCCTACGCCCTCATGAAATGGGCTCCGTGTTCAGGCAGCAGGACGTGGAGTCACTGACTCCTGGTCAGATAGCGGTGATTTAAAAGGAGAGGATGCTCTCAGCGTTTTGACAGTGATCGATCTTTCCCCTGCCTGCGAATGCACCACAACACTATTCCAGTTTCCACATTCATTTTCTCCACAGACTTCAACCAGTGCAGTCCTGTGGGACATTTTATTGGTGCTCTGACAGTTCTTTAACCTCCACACAGAAAGAATTCTCCAGCCACAGCTTTTATACAACTAAAGACCTTTGATTTAAGAATTATTGCAGGTTTAAATCGACTTTATGCTACTGTGACATTCAAATTATTACAGTATTTAACCTTGAAATCATATTTTTCTTACTAAAAGACACTGCTCTGTTGGGGTTTCTTTTCTAAGATTGATAAAGCACATACAGTATTTGTAAAAACGAATTCTGTGGAAAGTTTTGTGTACCTGAAGGATTTTATGACAATTTCAGTTCTATTTTTACCCAACTGTTTGTGATAAAACTTTAGCTTTTATGTGGTTACTCATCTACAGCCGCAGCCCAAAAGGAATCTGCAGAGCGAGGCAGTCAGTGTAAAAAGTTTGAACCTTTAACACTTTTAAAAATAACCTGCATGAGATGCTCGGAAAACAATAGAAACCCAAACGAGAACTATTGTGATGGGTTTTGAATCTCCAGGCAACTTTCCCATTAAGATTTAACCTTATTAACACAAAACAAGTGGGCTGGAAAAAGAGGATCACAGAAAAACATTACCAGATTGGAACAAAAATAGATCTCCAGGGCAATCCGAAAAAAAAATCCTGCAAGGGAGACAAAATACTTAAAAAAAGAATAATTCATGAAATTAGTGTGAATGGTGACTGCTGAATGTCTTTATAGTTGCAGAACACGAGCTAAAAGTAAAAAAGGTAAATAAATAATTAAAAGCGAACTAAATGCTAAATGTAGCAGAATGATACATAAAAAGCTAAAAGTAACAAAAGGCTAGCAACAGAAGAAGACCAAAGTAGAGCCAATATGAAGCAGATTTCAAAGATCTCTGTGCATTTCTATGGGGAAAATTTTGCTCATAAAATTAAATACTTTGACAACGATAAAAGTTACCAAAAACCAGAAGTCGTAGCACCCATCTCCTGAATGAGCTGAACGTTTTGGTAAATAATGCTGGAACAAAAAGCCGTAGAATCAATTAGTTTATAAAATCTGAAGCAACTGTTTCGTGAGACGATGACTGTTTTCACACAATCTTCATTGTTATTTGAATTTAAGTGAAGTTATTTCCCTGTCTTAAGTGTGCTGCATTTAAATAATGCAGAATGGCAGAAAGCAATACTACTGTTAGACACAAAACACAAACCTCTACCAGATGAAATAAGGTTATTTACCTTTTCTTCCACAGACATTAGAAGATGCCTTCACAGTACATATCTGTGAGCCCCACGGAGGAAGTCAGTTTGAAGACTGGAAATGGATCCCACCCAAAGAAACAGCGGTACATCCGTAAGGAAGGCAGCTGCAACATCGTCTTTCGCCACGTTCCACACGAGTGGTTGCTGTTTGTGACCGACATCTTCACCACCTTGGTGGAGATCAGATGGAGGGTGATGTTCCTGATCTTCGCCTTGTCTTACATCCTGTCCTGGCTCTTCTTCGGCATCCTCTACTGGATCATCGCTCTGGCCCACGAAGACGTCAGGGACCACAACAACGACCCCTGCGTGTTCGAGGTGCGCAGCTTCACGGCCGCTTTCCTCTTTTCACTTGAAACTCAAACCACTATTGGTTATGGTTTCAGAGGGATGTCTGAGAACTGCATGATCGCAATCATCGTTGTCACCATTCAAGATGTCATCAGCTGCTTCATTGACACTTTCGTCATTGGAATTGTAGTTTCCAAAATGGCCTCAGCCAGAAAGAGGGCGCAGACTGTTGGCTTCAGCAGTTGTGCGGTCATCAACCTTCGAGATGGTTATCTGTGTCTTTCCTGGAGGATCGGAGACTTCCGCAGGTACCACATGGTGGAGGGCACGGCTCACGCTCAGATCGTCCACTCCACAGTGCACCCAACAGGGAAAGTTGACTTGAGCTTTGAAGACCTGACCATCCAACAAAAGGACCTCATCCTGGTCACACCTACCACCATCTTCCACAGGATTGAACCTGGCAGCCCTCTGTACAAGATAGATTTGGAAAACCTACGAAAATTGGACTTTGACCTGGTGGTGTCGTTTACCTACACAGACGACTCCACGGGCATGCTGCATCAGACCCGGACATCGTACACGCAAAATGAGATCCTCTGGGGTCACCTGTTCCAGGAGATGATCAGGGTGAACAAGAGGCACTACAAGGTGGACTACGATTTGTTCAATCACACCGCGAAGGTGCTGGTGCCCACGAGCAGCGCTGAGGAGTACGACCACAAAAAGCGTCTGGAGCTCTCTGCTCGAATTTCACCGCGACATTCGCCAAGATGTTCGCCACGGCCTTCTCCTCGCTCAAAGCCACAAAAACACCAAGAAAATTACCTGAAACCTCCGGTGGTAACAGTAGAACTGATGGACGACAACAGCTCCAAACCAAATGATCCGGCGTACCAGGGGGAAAGTCATCATCAGGACTCTCTGGCTGTACCAAACGACCTCAGTGTAGAAAGAGAGAAATAAAGTGAAGGTGTTCGAGACTTTCCAAAAAAAACAAAAACCTAACAACCGTCTGCAGATAGACTGTTCTTCAAGAAGAACATCAAGGGTAGCGCTGAATCTCTTGTTTAGGAAGTTAAAAAAACTGTTTGTCCATCTATCCATTTTTTGCTTCTTATCTGTGGTTGGGTTGTGGAGGAGGGAAACCTTCCTCACCCCAGAGATACTCTCCAGCTCCTCCTGGGGGATCCCAAGGTGTTCCCAGAAAGGATACACAATTCCAACAGCAACTTCTGTGTTTGTCCCCTGGTCTCCTTCCCAGTAGTACATGCTTGGAAAACCTCCAGAGGAAGGCAACCAGGAGGCGTCCTAATCAGATGCTTGAACCACCTCAGCTGATTCCTTTTGATGAGGAGAAGATGCTCCCCCTGGATGATGGAGTTCCTCACCTGATCTTAAAGACTGCGTCCAGCTGCCTACCTAAACTGGAAAGCTATTTGTCACCCAACCAAAATAACTCCAGAACCGGACATTTTAATTATTTTGTTTAACCTAGAAAAGTCAAAGAACCGCAGGAGGCAAAAGCATATCACTGAAATTGTGCATGTTAAACAATCATTAAGCTAAATAAATTCAATGATTTGTCTTGAGTCACTTTTCATTTGTTGTTTTTGCTATTTAAACTTGACTTCGGTGATATGAAGCTACAGCAGAGCTAGAATGGATCATCTTTAACTTTGTAAATATATTAAAAAACATAAAAAATCACCTCATCCTCAGGGGACTGATCTCATTCCTTCAGTCAGGACTGAAGCTCATGATTATTGGTGAGGGTTGGAGCATCGAGCATAGACCGACTGGTACATGGACCACCATAGATTGGTACATGGACCACCATAGACTGATAGATGGACAATAAATTGGTACATGGACCACCATAGACTGATAGATGGACAATAAATTGGTACATGGACCACCGTAGACTGGTACATGGACCACCGTAGACTGGTACATGGACCACCGTAGACTGGTACATGGACCACCGTAGACTGGTACATGGACCACCATAGACTG
>NC_051446.1:25647255-25663007 GCF_001649575.2 Kryptolebias marmoratus
GGACCACCACAGACTGGTACATGGACCACCACAGACTGGTACATGGACCACCACAGACTGGTACATGGACCACCGTAGACCATGGACCAAAATAAAACAACCCAACTATCATGAGGTCAGGTATAAACATTGCAAACAAATAAATTAAACATGATAAAATAAATTGCCTCAACTTGTTTTTAATTATTTATGATTATTGTTTTTATATAATATAATCATGTGCTGAAAAAGTTAATAACAGAGGAAATTATAAACAGCACAAACAAAGAGCTACAAATGATTTGGGAAAATCTTTGGCCAAAATAAGAATGGCTAGTTGTGGGTATTTAGTGTTTTTGTTAGGACATGTGGACATGTCTCATCTGCTCATCAACAAACTTCATGACTCTAAAATTAAAACTAACTTTCTGACACTCACTGATCGAAGTGTAGAGAAAATGTGACACACTTATGGATGAGTAAATCTTTAATCTTTGTCATGTGCAGCAGATAAGGCTGCCCTAACACTCAGGTGAATATTAGGATCTAGTTATTTTGTTGGGAGTACAAGTTTGAAACAGTTTCATTTTTGACTTTCAGAGTTTAATCAGAGAATAAGAAGTTGAGCTGAAGAGAAACTGAGGGAGGTCAGGTAGGGAGATGGATAGAAAGGGTTAGAATTAGGACTAAATTATATCTCAAATGTTTAGTCAGCTGTCTGGTTCTTGTCCTGCCTGACTTGGTTTTGGTAATGCTCCCAGTCTAATGTTATCCTTCGATTCCCATTAATCCAGACCTGAGTGATCCTGGCTGCAGGAAACAGACAGGCCTGCTGCTTTTTACTCTCTGAACCCATCAGATATAACAAAATACGGTTCCATTGAGGCCATGAATCTCATTCATTTTGATCTCTAAATGATAGATTTATTTGATCTGGTGGAATAATTATACAGCACACAACTTTAGTGATTTTAACAACAATAATGTGGTGCTAAAGTTTGAACTTTTCGTGGATTCTCTGAGCCCAGCAGAGGAAGGAGTTATTTGGAGCAGAAGGAGAAAGAAAAGCTTCCACATTGACTAAGAGATTATTTATTTCACCAGCAGTGAGAAAGCTGGAAGATCTTTTTGAAATATAAGTGTTACCAGACTGGCCAGCCAATAAAACATTAATAACCCAACTATTACCAAATCTTTGAGCAAATAAAACAAACCATATCTCACCCAGATCCTTTGGCTGCAGCTTCTTGTAAATGAAGCAGGTTTGGAAGCAGCTCTGAGGTTGAAGTTTGTTTCTAAACGGAGACTTTCTCCCGGTGCACCGATGTCTTGGTCTTCCAGGTCTGTCTGACCTTCCTGATGAAATAATGATGGAACAATGAGCACACGTTTCACATTTCTGCCTACAAAAAGCCGTCCATGCTCCCAGCTGATGGCTCACGTATTAAACAACTCATTACGGCCTCTCTACGTTCTCCAAGAACAGATTTTTCCTCAATAAAAGAAAAGGTTATTGTTTCATATATAAGCATGATTAGTTCAAGACCTTGTTGTTGATTTGAAGAAAAATTATCCAAAAATGTGTTTTAGTTAAGTGACATTTTTATGTTACCAGCTTTGATTTTCGAGGTCGACTCATTTACTGAAACTAAATATGCTGATGAAGGGTCAACTTACTTCTGCTTGAAATCAGACGCTGTCCCGCCGAGACATCAGTCCAGAACCGTCCCAAACCTGTGGGACTCAGAGACATCAATCTACCGCCTGAAGACGTTTGGTCAGACGTGGTCTGTGTGGAAGAACTGAGGTCAAAAAGCCAAACAATTAATGTGGAAACTGGGATGAAAGTCTCAACTGCAAATAAAAACTTATGGTGCAGAAAAAGTCTAGACTGATGAGTCCAAAACTGAAATATGTGTCTGTAGACGAAGATGGTTTGTTCACTGAAGGCCTGGAGAGAAAAACAATAAGGTTTCTGTAAGTCTGGGGCTACATTTCTGCAAATAGGAGTTATTTGGTCGGGGTTAATGTTGTCCTCAATCCTGAGAAACACAAGCAGATACATGTAACACGACCAGAGAGGCATCTGATTGGACACATTTATTCTGCAGCAGGAAGACACCAAACATACAGCCAATGTCAGAGTGAAGAAAACCTGAACGAAGTTCTGATCTCATCTTCATTAGGTGTGTATTGAGGTAAATTTTGGTGCGATAATACCTGAGAGTCATCCTCAACACTTCTGAGCGCTAACAAGACAAGTTTCAGACTTTGGCATCTAAGGTGGCGGGCGACAAGCATTATTTCTAGGAATGCTAAAAATTTAAAGTTTAAGACTTGGTCCTTCGTCTGCTTACACTAAACAAAAGTTGCACAAATAAAAGTAGAAATTTCAGCACCGTTCAGATGATTCTTGACTTTAAAATCCTAGAAATGCGGTTAAGAAGTCGTGAAACAACATTTCCTTCTGGTTCAAATCAAAACCTCATTGTTCTCATTATTATTCCACAGTGTTTTCATATCTTAATCCTCTAGATGCTGCTGCTGAGACACGAGCTTCCTCCTCCATGTGCGGCTCATTCCAGCCTCCAGCCCTCCACCTTGTGGTCCACACGCAGCACTGGTTCACCGCACGCAGCGCTGCAAATTGGGCATGGAAAACAAACACACTCGCACGGCGTGCAAAGCTCCCCGACACAGGTGGTTCAGGCTAAATATATGTGCTGCTAAAAATAACCAGGGCTAAAAATAAGAGCTGCTGGACAGATTGGAGCCCTCTGAGATTCTTTGTGAAAACCACGAAGCTGAGGGTTAATGTTTCTGATGAATTAGTGCGCAGGAAGACAACACACTTCCAGGCCGACCTAAAATTACAGAGCAACAGATGCATAGTCCAAAAATGTGAAGCAACTCGATATGCAAGTGGAGAGAGACAGTCGGATCATAATCCAGGCATGTAGGCCTTTATTCAGTGACTCAGTGTTTCCGACACAACTCTGTTTCCAAAGCAACATTTAAAAAATTAGGATCTGTAAAAACATCAAATCGCTGAAAGCAGGAGGGTGAAGCTGCAGGTGAAAACATCTAAAGCCGAGTTTTCTTAGTTTCTTACATGATCATTGCATCAGATTTGGCTCCCAGTTGGTTTATTTTTCTTTTGTTTCATTCATGATTTTTGTCTTACTACTCCTGCATTTTTATTTTTTTTTTCAAAAAAAAAAACAACCAACAAACACAACTCAGTCTGGGAATAAAGTGATTTAGTTTTTGTATAATAATAATGACAGACAACAACTGGGTTTAGTTGAGGCGAGGGATAAAACTCAGTCCTGTCTGGAGCTCTACAGCTCTGAAGTTTAAACGGGTCACAGGAAGTTGGACTTTACGGATGGTTGGAGAGCTTGAACTGTTTTTACACAGTTTAAGTTGGATGATTTTGGGAGATTTCATCAAAGAGTTTTCAGTTTGGAGTTTGATGTGGTCACTAACTTGGAGCTCTTCTTTAAACACTCTTCACACTTCTTGCATCTCGTCTTCTTTCACCCAGAGTGTTTCTCAGTGACTCTTTTTGTCTCTTAAATCTCCCACCCAGAGTGACGAGTGCACACACCCAAACTCCCATCGACTTCCACCGTATCAGAAGTTTGTCTTCAAAACAGGAAGTGAAGTCTTTTTAACTTTTCATATTCCTACAGAAAACACTGCAGAGACATGAAAATTAACGTGTGACAACCAGACACTTCTGCCAGTTACGGTTTAAAAATTCACAGCTTAGTTTTTCCCACAGCGCCCGTTTTTCCTGAGGCTTACTTTCTGCTCCGTTTCTGGTATACAGACTGCAGTCAGGGAGCGACAGACTCAGGTGCGTGGTTACCATGGTGACCATAATGAGCCACTGGCAGAAGCTTTAATCTTGCTTCTCTTTAGGCTTCATCTACAGTTTGTCAGTTTAGATTACAACAAATGTTCGATGTTGTGTTTCTGTTTTTTCAGGGTTTCTTACAGTTTATTGCCTTTTTTGCTGTTTTAACTTTATTCAGCTTCTGTTGCTTCTAATGAGCTAAATAATTATTGTTGGGCTTCAGAGAACAGCTGCTCTGGAGCCCTGCAGCTTTCTGCAGAAATCTGATGTTTTAAGTTTTGGTTTTTCCTCCTGAAAGTTAAACAGTAAACCTGATCTCTATGTAGTTTTTGTCCAAGTTAAAACTCGTTTTCTGAAACTTTCATGCTGTTTTCTGCAGGGAAGGTGTTTTTTTTGTTTTTGTTTTAAATCTATCCAACAGTGTGCGGATTGTAAAGTTTTATTTACACCCCAGACTGAGCTTTAATGTGTCGTCGCCTAATTTGAGTCAAACTTTGCTTGCATGTTGTTCCCTGAACGCATCACTTGCATCCTTCATGCCCTCCGGACTCCACAGAAACCTGCTTGGTGTCTGAGGCTCTGAGCTCCTCTGCGCTCCTCCGCGCGTCTCTCCTCCTCCTCCCCCGCCTCCCCCGCCTCCCCTTCCTCCTCCTCTCCTCCCATTGGCCGGCCTCAGACCGGGGAGGGGCGGGCCGAACCGGTGCCTTTGTTTTAAAACGTTTTGGGGAACCTCAGCCCAAAGCACATTAACAGGACCGGTCCTCCGGAGGCAGGAGGGACGCTTCAGCCCGTCCGACCCGCCGAGGAGAAGTGAGGCCGCCGGCGCGCCTGGATTATATTTCACCCAGAAGACCCGAACAGATGAGGAACAGGTAGATCCAACTGTCATTTACCTTAGATGTGCTTTCATTTATACTGATCGGAGCAGTTATTATTTTAATCTTAAATCAAAGCAGCTGGAAGGTTCTGATCTGAGCTGAACTCTCCGTGACGCGCAGATTTCCGGCTCCTTTTAGGAACCAAACTGTCAGACAACCCGCCAAAAGTTTCACTTCATCAACCCGCTTTATTTAGGATTTCAGAATAAAGTTCATGTTGGAGCTGTGTCTCAGCCTGAGGGATGGAAAAGGGCTCAATGGCACCTGTTAACATTTGTTGCTTTCTGATGTCAGATCAGATCTTAGAAAGGTTTTATATACTGACAAAAAAGCTGCTACTGCTTTTGTACAGTTGTTAAGTTTTAAACAGTCTTTTAAGTTGTTTTTATAAGCAGCTCTGTTGATGCATCTAAAAAAAAGTTGCTGCAAATTTAGAACTCAGTTGTGTAAAATTAGATTTAACTGCATGCCCATTAAAATATGCACCGTTAAGTCATTTTTACTGTTCCATTTGTGACACACACAACACAGCAGGGAAGTTGCATCAGACAGCTTTAGGTGTGAAACCGCTTCATGATTCAGAGTCCATCAAACCAAAAATGACTTCTCAATCAGCTGCCCACGCTTCGTGGTTTTCACTTGTCTCATGTTTAACCCGAGTCGCAGAGAGAAACCACTCTGACTTCAAGTTCGAAAGGTTAATTATGACTTTGTTGCCAGGACAGCCCAAACTAATGAGGTGCTTTAGTTGAGCTGGAAGATGTGCAGCAGAGAGATGAAACCCCCTGAGGGCTTCAGAGAGTCAACAAGCTGTGCATCTGTGCTGCACATCAGAGGACAGCGCTCATGATGTCGTTTAGAAACGCATCTACATGTCCTCTTTAACAAATGCATAAAAGAAAGCTGTGCATTCTTTTATTTTTGTTTAAATTATTACAAAATGTGCTCCTTCGCTGCATATTATTAAAAAAAAAAAAAAAGCTCTGTCAGTGAAAAACTGCTTCATATTTTAAAAGATCCCACAGAAACGCTGCGACTCATAACTCATGCGCAGGTCAGCGAGGTGCAGCCAAGAACAACATGTTCTCTTTGTAAAAAGGCCAATTAAGTGTAATTACTGTGTGACCTCTCTTAGTCAAAGTGGAAATGTCAAATCAGAGCAGAATCTTATTTAGGGACTGACTTCTTCATGGTTTGTCTCAGGCTGAAATGCTGTTTTCACAAACCTCTTCCATCTGTGTTCCTGCAGCAGACGATGAGGTCCGGACCCCTGAGAGACGAGGAGTGACCCCCTTCATCCTCCTCTTGTCGTGCTCCATCCAGAGGCGTCCCCTCAGCCGCCTCACTCCGTCACCATTTCTTCCCGTAGTTGGTCCCCGGAAGCGTTTCAAAACTGTTTCTCCAACGCTTTTTCCAGAAACTCAGACTGTTTTCTAAAGCAGAAGCAGCACAACCCTCCCAGAGTGAGGTGATGGGAAGCGTGCGAGCCAGCCGCTATAGCACCGTGTCATCAGAGGAGGACAGCATGAAGCTTGCCACCACCG
Organism: Kryptolebias marmoratus; assembly: GCF_001649575.2. Taxonomy (NCBI): domain Eukaryota; kingdom Metazoa; phylum Chordata; class Actinopteri; order Cyprinodontiformes; family Rivulidae; genus Kryptolebias; species Kryptolebias marmoratus. The sequence goes on from NC_051446.1 coordinate 25,653,519, forward strand.
TCGTACCCAACGGCAAGGCCAAGGTGCACACGAGGCACCAGCCGCACAGCAGGTTTGTCAAGAAGGACGGCCACTGCAACGTGCAGTTTGTCAACGTGAGCGAGAAGGGTCAGCGCTACCTGGCTGACATCTTCACAACGTGCGTAGATATCCGCTGGAGATGGATGTTCATCATCTTCTGCCTTGCCTTCCTGCTGTCCTGGCTGTTCTTCGGCTGCATCTTCTGGCTGGTGGCCATCTTTCATGGGGATTTGGAAGGCCACGCCCAGAAGTGTGTCTCCAACGTGAGCAGCTTCACCGCCGCCTTCCTGTTCTCCATCGAGACTCAAACCACCATTGGTTATGGCTACAGATACGTGACGGACGAGTGTCCCGTCGCCGTCTTTGTGGTCGTTTTTCAGAGCATCGTGGGCTGCATTATTGACGCCTTCATCATCGGTGCTGTCATGGCCAAAATGGCGAAGCCAAAGAAAAGAAACGAGACTCTGGTGTTCAGCCACAACGCCATAGTGGCTATGAGGGACAGCAAGCTCTGCCTGATGTGGCGCGTGGGGAACCTACGGAAGAGCCACCTGGTGGAGGCGCACGTTCGGGCTCAGCTTCTCCGGTCCAGAACGACAGCGGAGGGCGAGTACATCCCCCTCGACCAAACGGACATAGACGTGGGCTTCGACAGCGGGGTGGACCGCATCTTCCTGGTCACCCCGATCACCATCGTCCACGAGATCAACGAGGACAGCCCCTTCTACGACATGAGCAAACAAGACCTGGAGAGCTCAGAGTTTGAGATCGTGGTCATCCTGGAAGGCATGGTGGAAGCCACAGCGATGACCACGCAATGCCGCAGCTCCTACGTCGCCAGCGAGATCCTCTGGGGTCACCGTTTCGAGCCGGTGCTCTTCGAGGAGAAAAACTACTACAAGGTGGACTACTCTCGTTTTCACAAGACGTACGAGGTTCCGAGCACCCCTCTGTGCAGCGCGAGGGACCTCGCAGAGAAGAAATACCTCCTGTCCAACTCCAACTCCTTCTGCTACGAAAATGAGATGGCACTGGAGAAAAAGGAGGACACGGACGAGGGGAACGGGGGCAGTGTTGGGCCTGACTGCACCCAGATGGACAACATCTCAGAGACCGAACACCACCAGGCCATGGTGCCACTGGAGCCCCGGCCTCTGAGGCGAGAATCAGAAATATGACTGCTCAGATTTCTAAAAAAAAAATAAATGAATAAAAACAATCACCTCTGCTCTGAAAGGCACAAGAAGCCGGGCCTGGAGGAGAAGCTGAACGGTACTGCTGTGGGACGCTTCAGGACTTACTCCGTCTTAACTTTGACTACACAGTATGATAAAACACAGCACCAATCCTCCACGAACTCCTCACAAGCGTGCTCAGCGTTCGCTAAGAGGAAGCTCGCTGCAACGACTTCAGTCCGGCAAGAACAAGACGTTCTCCGATGTTTCTGTAGATTCTCTTTGTTTTAGTGCTGCTAGAAAACAGAAGTTAAACACTTGAGCTTCTTTCATTCTGATGCTTTTTGACATGGAACCAAAACGTAAAGGAAGTCTGGAACAAAGAAGGTACAGAGTATTTGTTCATGAGCTGGTCTCAGAGCAAGAAGGAACCACTGATTACGGTTTCTGTATGCAATAAAGAAAAAAACAACCTATCCTTTGACACACAGCACTGATTCTCTGATGCTTTATTAGCCTGGACGACAGCTCGAAGCTGGTCAGGCTGGTCGGAAGTATTACCACATCAAACTGTCAGAAATCCTTCATTTAAGGAAGTCCAGGAGAATCTGAATGTTTAAAAGTGCTGCTATGATGTTGCTTCTGTTTTACTTTGTTGCAGTTGATAAAGAAAAAAGCCAAAGAGTGTTATTATTATTATAATATTATTATTATCATAGTTATATATTTCTTAAAACCACCTGATTAGATTTGGTACAGAGAAGTAGATCTTTTAGGGAGTTTTAATACAGTTTGTTTTTAAAGAATGTGTGTACAGTTTTATTTTATTTTTATACATGAATTGTTTTCATCTTGAGCCACTCTATCAAGCCTTAACCTGAGGAGTCCAACATGAAGTTTAGCAGAATTTGCTGAAGGAAAACAAGTTAAATCAGAAGGATTTATTGCTGAAGACAAACCTGCTTTAAAGGTTTTAAAATTAAAATGACAGAAATCTGATGCTCTGAGGTTTTAGTTTCTTTTTAAAGCTGCTCCTCTGACTTCAACACTACGGGAGTCTTTATTCTGTAAAAGTTCAAACAAACGTACTGTAACCCCAGCACAACAACACATTTATATCCTGTAACAGAAACAGACGGAAAGCCACTCGGCTGCATGAACCTACACCTGTAAATACTTTCTTTTCTTTTTTTTTTAAAGCAGTCTTCCAAATGTACTGCAAAACCACAGAATGTACAGATTTTTGTATTAATATTATTATTATTATTATTATTGTACATGTCATATTGCTCTTTTTCAATAAAATGTCCGTGGACAAACAGAATCAGATTCTTGTTTTTAATCATTTCTAACTTTCATTAACAACTCTGGTAATTTTAAGGTAAACTGACATTTCTTTGTAATTCCATTGGAAACCTTTAGGCTTTCTGAGTCATTTTTAACTAATAATTTACAACATATGAGTGGTTAAAGCTGAACCCCAGACAGGAAGCAGCGTAACCTGAGTCCTCCACAAAGTTACGTCAGATAATACAGTTATTTCATGTCCTTTTTTAAACATCTTAGCAGTTTTATTTGTAATAGAGAAGATTTTTGTTGTGGTTTTACTATATTAGATAAAAATGTAAACTCAGTTGTTGTACAAACGGCTGAACTGGTTTTAAGATAAAATCGTTTCAGAAGAGGAAGGATAAACGTGTTACAGCTCAGGACAGGGTTTTTATTCTATTTGGACACATTTTTCAAATTTAAAATAAAATAAACCTAATGTTTATACAGTCCATTAATATAATAATAAATATAATATTCTTCTGGATATAGAAATAAAATTCTCACCCTGTAATTTAGAAGTGTTTTCTTTCCTCCCCACATTTTAATGTCCATAAAACATTCATTTTATTTTGAAGGAACGTTTGTCTTTGAACAAAGATCTGTAAGCACTCAGAGTACCTGTTGGGGATGACTCTCAGCTACCACCACTCCAAACTTGAGCTCAGCATCTGTAAATCTGACAAAATAAAAGTGATTTTTGTGTTTAAGGTCAGTTAGCTGTGGTCTCCATCTTGAATTGGGCTGACTCCAAAAGGTAAACAAGTTAGCTTCATCTGATGATTACGTTTGAGATGTTAGGTTCAAGTACGTCCAACAGCTCAGGAAATTTTACCATCAGACAAACGAGCAAACACACATGATATCCTGCCCATCATGGCAGGAAGTGAGAATAAAACCACGAGTATGAAAACGGACTTAAAATGTTTAAGTATGAAGGATATGCTTCATCTAATTTGTTCTGGTGGATTTAGAGAAATAAAAAAAACTAATTAACTGTAGTTTTTCCTCCTTAGTAAAATGCATTTTGTTGAATCGGGGGTCTGCGAGCTGTGGCTCTGGAGCTATTCGTGGCCCTTCAGCAGCTTTAAAGCGGCTCCAAGCAGCTTCAGACAAACAGGACATTAATTAAATTAAGTTTTAGTTTTTGCAATATCTGCACAATGACAATGATATTCAGCTGCTTCTGTAAACTTTTATTTTAAAAAAACTTAGTTGCAGTTTAAGCAAATAAAGATGGGGGCCTTTAATTTGAGGACATTTAGGTCAATCAATAAACTGGTTTATATTTATGTTCCCTCTTTATATGACATTAGGGTGCAGTTTAGTGCTTTATTTATCGCTGAGTGAGCTACTTCTTTCACTCATTTCAAGCTGAAATGGGTCAACATGACTTTATTCAAAAGAAGAGATGGGAAAGGCAGCAGACTCCGGCCTGAGATATTCCCGTTTTGTTCCCAATACATTTAGTAGGTCATATAAAAGTTGAATAAATCCCAAGATACTTCAAGCTACCTTTGACATTAGTTTATAAAAGGCCGGTTTTCTGTAGAAGACGACAGAGTAGTTGAAGGTGTGTTTGCAGCAGAGGTCGAAGCAGAAACCAGCTGCCCTGGCTCCACACGGAGGATTAACACCTTCTTTTTCCTCTCCTGCTCTCAGATACACTTCCCTCAGCCGTCTCTCATCTCGGCTCTTTAACAGCTGCAGTGAAACCGTTCGGAGCGAGCTCGCAGGCCAATCAGCAGCAGGAAACATTCAGGGGCCTAAATATAACGACCAGGACTCACAGGGAACTATTTCTGCCTTCTGCTCGAGTCAAAGTTATCGGGAACGTCAAAACGCTCCTGAAACGACAGAAACTCTGGTTTCAGAAACATTCTTTCATGCTGCGTACATTTTGACCTCAGTAAACGAGAGCTGCAGATTGTATTAAGTTCACAGATATAAAAAGATGTGGACGTCACACCGAGTGGATGGAAAATTCCTCAGTTCGTGGTGATTGGCAGAAATGTCAAAGTGTGAAGTCAGAATGGGACTCAGCTTTAAAGGTAAAGCTTCTGTGTGTGTGTGTGTGTGTGTGTGTTTGTGTGTGTCAGAGCGGGATCTGATTCATCTCCATCATGACTCCGCTTGTTTCACCACATGCAGATTACATCCAGGATCTGTTTCCTCTCAGAGACTAAGATCACATTAAGGTCACGTGTGGATCAGAATTTAACCAAAGGCCTAACATTCCATGAATGGACGCACGTCGCATGAAAAATTAACTATAAAACTTTTTTTTTTATACTGAACTGCAGCTATTTTGGTCTAACCTTGAAGATGATGACTCGCAGCTACTACCACGCCGGATTTTAGCTCAATATCTGTGAAACTGAGTGAGTTAAAGTTGACTACCTGGAATTAGACCAACTCCAAAAGTCAATCCAATCATCTTTTATTTTAAAAGAAGTTTAATTGAAATCCGTCCCGTTGTTCATGCGATATTTTGCTAACAGACCACCAGGGTTGACTCCAATTAATGGAGAAGAATGTGCTGTGGATGATTTTCAGCTGCTACCACAGCAGATCTTGGGTCATTTTTGTGTGTTTTTAGGTTGATTAACTGAATCAGGTTGAGTCCAAAAGTTTACTTTTAGATGCACATCCAGTGATTGGTTCCAATTAAATCCATAAGATATTTTGGTGACTTTATCATCTGCCTTCGTCTTTCAGTGGTGGGCGATAATCGCGGCAGGAGTAAATCGTGCAAACACCATCAGTTGTTGGTAAAAAAAATAATCTTATTTGTAAACAAACTTGGATCAAACTTGGCACTGGCTTGTTCCAAGCAGGGTGGGAAAGTAAGGAGGCCCTTTCCGGTCACACCATTTATTCTCACATTTATTTATTGGATTATTAATAAAAAGCTGAGAGCGGGAAGTGCACATCCTGCCAGAGAGGAAGAGTAGTAGCGCATTGTTAACGGAGGGTAGCAGCTCTTTCTGTCAGTGTGTGTTGTGTTGTGTTGTGTTGCTCCGTCAGCTCCTTGTTTAGAAAAAAAAGCAACTCTGCTTTCAGTTCAGTAAAGATCCAAAGGTAAATGTTGAGCTGGCTTCCTTTATTCCTGCGTAAACGTCTGACATATCGAGTATCCGAGACGTTTACTTTTCATCACTATTTATTTGTGTTTTCTACATCACGCTCCGCACTCGTTCAGGCTTGAAGGCTTTGTAAAACTATAACCGGAACGCCCCGCTTCCATCCAGGCTTCTGGGAACCTGATGTTCAAACGGACCCGGCTCTGAACAGAACCTGTGATCCTGTGTGTTTGGTTTGAGACTGAACCGAAGCCTTCCTGCTTCACAGACCCCCGGCTGATCACACCAGACTCACACGACTGTGCAGCTCAGAGCACAAACTGAGGAACGCTGACGTGGCCACCTGCAGCGCAATTTATGCAGTTTGTGCTGCCATCTTGGTAGGAGCAAGGTGGATGTCCCTAGTTAATAATGCCAGAACACCAGTAGACCATAAACTCAGCCAAGGAGTCAAACTTTCTACCATCAATTGTTATAAATTCAGAATAATGTTCCTCAATGGAAAATTGGAAAGACTGAATATCCCATCAACAGTTCATAAAATCATCAACAGATCTGAAGAATCTGTAGAAACCTCTGAGGTCAAAGGTCAAGGCTGGTTCTGTAAACACAGTTCACCGTGCTGCTTAAAGCTCTATCAGGCAGAGAAGAAGCCAGATGTGAACAGATGTGTCTCCTCTGGACCAAAGAGGAGAACTGTTCTGAGGTCAGCCTGCCTCTCTGATGGTATGGGGGTGCATTAGTGCCTCCCATCCAGGACTGTTGAACAGACAACCTCAGGTCCAGATGTTTACAGATGCTGCACAGAGGAGAACATCTGGAACATCTGTAGAGAGACGAGTTGCTGCCATCAAACTGAAAACCGTCTTATTTTTCCTTTAAATTGGTACAAATTCTTAGTTTTAGCGAGGTTTTCACTGTTCCACTGTCGATCCACTGAGTTTTATTTTGAAGCTCCGACATCTTTGCTGCGATGCCAAACATCATTACCATCAGAGACAAAACTCCCATCGTCCTCCTGAACCATAAGCTGCTCAGCATTCACCAAAGTTCTCCCTGACATCTTTAGTAGCAAACAAGCCCCCCGTCCCTCCCTCTACAGGATAACCGACATGCTGCAGAAGTCACTTGTTCATTTATCAGCTCATCTGACAGATCGGTCTCAGGTTGCTGTTGAAAACAAAAAGCAGGTCACAACCAAAGTCAAAGTTAGCTCTGTTAGCATGACACGACCACTGAAACACCAGAATTAAACAACGAACAGAATTTGCACAGACTGTTAGACGCAGTTTAAACTCGTAAACAATTTGCTGCTGTTCCGACACTTCCTGAATAATTCAGCAGCTTCATACCTCTCTGTCCTCTCTGAAGGCTAATTCAGATCTCGCTGTGCTGCTGACCAGATGATTCATATCCCCAGAAGAGGTGTTTCCGTTTCCTCCATCTGCTAGCTAACACTTACCCCACAAACAAGCAGGAAAAACAAAACAAATCACACTTTGCAATGGCATAGAAAAACCTTACAGGTGTGATAATTTCAGGAAAACAGTCCTGAGGTGCATGGTTCTGTCTTCAGCTCAACCAAATACAGGCTGCAATAAATCTTTACTTTCAGAGCTATTTATGAAAAAATCTTCACTTTTTAATCCCACAACACTGCATGCCAAAGTTTCAAACAAAGATTTCAAGCAATCATTTAGCCCTCAGAATATGGGTTGGGGATGATTCTCAGCTACTGTCACAACAAATTTTAACTCAATTTCTGTTAAACTGATTATTTTATAGCCATTTTTGTGTTTGCTAAAATGGATTCGTTGCGACCAGCTCCAACCAGGCTGACTCCAAATGTTTATCAGTTGTACAGCAAACAATTACTTTGAGTTTTATTTAACAAAGTTCAGAAGTTCATGAGGCTGAACTGAGAAAAAACATGTACAGAAACAGTTACATGATCACCCACTTCTCATGGCAGCAAGAGAGACAAATCATAAACTGCTGTCTGGTTACCATTTCAAATTAAAAGTTAAGTTTTCTCCAACATTTAGCCTTTCTTATAAACTTGATGTTTCTCCACATATAACCAGATATGTTTATGTCTGAACAAACCAGATATTGAGTCTTAATCAGAAAGTAAAACAACAACAACAAAAAACAGCTTAAATTTTGTTTTCTGTAATAAAATGCTTTGCAAGTTTCAAACAACCAATCAGAAGCAAAACTGCCTCAAAAGGATCTAAAAATCACCATATAAGTATAATTCTGCTGATTTTAACCTTTTTATTGTCATGACAGGGAAATAGGGGAAACAAGAACTTAATTTATCTGCTGTGGTCTCAGACTTTTACCAAAAACAAAATTAAAGGTAGAAAATTTCAGATCCTGATATCATAAAATTCAGTTTCCATCACTGTCTAAGGTTTTATTTAGCTGAAGATTAACTTAATTAAAGGCACCTTTTTATGAAAGGAGCTGTTTTTGTAATGTTGTGAGCTTCAGGAGTCATGGATCTTACCAGTGCAGTCCAGTTTGTTTTACTTCTGGACACCTAAACACAATTTAGAAATTCCTCTCAAACCAACTTTTACAGAAGTGAGATGCTTCAGATTTTAGGGATTAGGACTTCACGGCAGGTTATAGGAACCCTACAGGAGATGACGTAGTCTCATTGTTGAGCCACATAAAGAATCCAAGAGTTTGTTGAACAGATTCCCGCTCTGATCCTCCTGTTGTCAGATGACTCGGTGGAACGGGAGCGATGCGAAGCAGCGGCGTAACACCGCGGTCATTCGACCTTTGGTTTCTGATCGTAACAGGGTGACGGAGAGTGGCGCAGGTTGTTACACCGCGCAGCACCACGCAGATCTGCTGCCTCATCGCTGATAACAACACAAACATAAACACACCCAGCAGCCAATTAGGGAGCATTCCTGTCATCATCATCATCATCATTACGAGGCAGAATTGTTCGGTTGATTCAATCTGGCCTCACTTGTTCTTTTTATAGAGCAAGACACAGACAGCCGAACATGAGTGAGCGAGGAGCATCAACAAATCAGATCATAGCTTTGACTTTCTGCTGACGAGAAGAGTGGACCACTTAAACAACAAAATCAAAGCTCAATGTTAGGGGGGGGGGTCAAACAAAAACAGAGAGCAGATCTTGACTTATTGATTAAAACTTTCAGATGTTTTGTTCTAGTTTAGTTTACACCAGGTGTCTCCAATCCTGGTCCTCAGGGCCTCCATCCTGCAGGTTTTCCTTGTTCCTCTGCTCCAACACACCTGATCTGAATCAATGGGTGATTAACAGGCTTCTGCAGAATATGAAGAGGTGATTTAACCCCTGAATCAGGTGTGTTGGAGCAGAGGAACAAGGAGAACCTGCAGGATGGTGGCCCTCCAGGACCAGGATTGGACAACCCTGGTTTACACAACAGTCAAAGAAATCAGACAAGAAAAATCTTTAAATTATTTTTGCTCACTGCCAAAAGGCAGAGTCAGAGGGATAATGTTTTGCACGTGTTTGTGTGTCTATTAGCAAAATATCTCATGAACCACTGAAGAAAATACTGGGTGTCCATCTACAACTTATTAATCAACCCAATTTGAGCCAGCTGACCTTATAAAAACACAAAAAAGGTTATAACTTTGTTGGTTTTACAGATACTGACTAAAAGTTGGTATGGTGGTAGCTGAGAGTCATTCCTGATACGAACAAGATGTTTGCTGTTATACAGGTGCTGGTCATAAAATTAGAATATCATGAAAAAGTAGATTGATTTCAGTAATTCCATTTAAAAAGTGAAACTTGTATATTATATTCATACATTACATACAAACTCATATATTTCAAATGTTTATTTCGTTTAATTTTGATGATT
>NC_051446.1:25664332-25675337 GCF_001649575.2 Kryptolebias marmoratus
AATCATCAAAATTAAACGAAATAAACATTTGAAATATATGAGTTTGTATGTAATGTATGAATATAATATACAAGTTTCACTTTTTAAATGGAATTACTGAAATCAATCTACTTTTTCATGATATTCTAATTTTATGACCAGCACCTGTAGTTACCAAAATACCAAATAAAACACTGGACTGATGTTAATGAAACTCTGTAACTGATTAACCTTTGAAGTCAGGCTTATTCAAGATGGCCACCACAGCTAATCGACCTAACAAAAGTGACAAAATCAGCCAATTTTAAAGACATTGAGCGATAATTAGGTGTGATAGTAAAGAGATATTACCAACGACACTAAGCGTCAACAGATCTTTGCTTAAAATATTTGCATTTAAGTCAGCGGGCGATATGCATTCCTTCAAGAAATACTTCTCTTATCGCTTGAGCACAACTTGACCAACGTGTCTTAGTTCCAGCTTCTCATTTATCATAACTGTATTTACTTTATGCGACAGAAAGACAAGCGAAAGCCTACAGTCATAGATCAAAAACCTTCACTGGTTCCAAAACCTCACAAAAAGGTTTAATGAGCTAATTTAAACAGCTTATTAACACAAAGTCTACCTGAAGTCCTACTGATCCACTGTGAGCAGGTTATAGAGCATTCATTATCTCTGCTCCTCTTTAAGACAGCCACAGATGTTTGATGGTTGCAGATCAGCTGCAGGCAGGGATAACTGCGATGCATGTGGCGCCCAGCGAAACGCAGCGGCTGATCACATTCTGACCGATGATGTCAAACAAGATGCTCGATTCTCCGAAAGCTTCATTACTGAACTTCTGCTGATCGTTAAGCTGGAAGGTGAATGTTTGAGATAATGGAGAGTGAAGCAGTAAATGGTTTGTTTTGAAGCCTGGGCCTTCGCCTCTGGACTGAAAAGGAGTTTGAAGGATTTACTACAATGGATTTGAGCCCGCCACAATAAAAGTCAGGTAGGTTGGAGATGGGTTTGAGACACCTGCAAGCCTCTGTGACTCAGGAAACTGAGAAAACTCTGAAAATGTTTCCTGACATTCTGGAGACTCCTTCACAAATGCTATTTGCCCAGTAGTTGCAGCCCAGTGAGATACTCTGGCATCTACCTGATAACACCATTGCTCCAGCCAACCTTGCACCTCCAGCGCCAGTTCTTGACAGGAATGATTGAACCTTCTGCTGGTCCGAATGTGGAGCAAAAGACATCGAAATCAGGCCGTTGCTTTAGTGCTCACCTGTGTCTCTCACTCAGTTTACGTGGAAATGCATTAGATTCAACTGTGCACCTCATTTACACCACATGTGCGTGTCCTTGTGATGTAGGATTACTGTGTTTTGGTACCAGCTCCTTTTCCACTGTGAGCGACTTTGAGAGCACGGTGTTTTCACCGTGACCATCAGAGGGTCGGTTCCAGAAGGGCAGTTTGACACGAACATGTGCTTCTTGGAATTTAAACGGCTTTTGAGTGACAATATTTGGTCTCTTAAAGGAAAAAAAGTTCCTTTAACCAGATCTGAGGAATGCAAACTCCGCTCGACTTACAGCTGATGTTTTAGTGCAGAAAGAGGAAGGTCATCTTTAAATATTTGTCTTAGTGTTTAAAAGTTAAAGAGCAGTTATGGGAAGAAAACTGTCATCGTGAGTTTTCATTCATGATCCTTTCTTTCTAGAATTAATTGGTTTTACTTTAGGTTCATTTCCTGAAAACAGAGGTTACTGGCTTTTTTTTTTATTAGTGGACAAATATGTTTTATATACCAAAATAATGCAATGAGCAGATAACGTTTCAGAATTAAAATAGGTTCTGAGAAATGCTGAACGGGGATGAACTAACTATAGCAAATAAATACAACAAATGATGCTTCAAGCTTCCTAAATAGAAACATTTGAAGGTCTTTATATTTTAAACTGCAGTCAGATGAAAACATGCAATGGATTTTTATTAAAATTAGCTTTTTTTTTTTTGGTCCCATCAATAATGGAAGCATGCTGTGGAAATGACTAAAATGGTTCATCATGTGTGAAACTAAAAACAAGCTTTACTGTGACAACAATTCATGCATGTTCTGACTTCGATCATCACTAAAACTATCCAATATGTCACCTGTTGGTACAACCCCAAACCCAAAAACAGAGCCTTCAGAGCCCAGCAGTTCGATTCGTTTTTAATCATACAGGATGCCCCGATGCACAAAGACATCAGTGATTAAATGAGCATCACAGAAGCTGCCGGCTGGACAGAAAGAAGGAGGATTAACAGCTCAGGGTGAGGACAGAGTGGGTGGAGAGTAGCGGGAGGTGATTCAGTGGTCAGTGAGGCTAATCGAGGACAGAGGAGGGGGGGTGAAGAACCAACAGCTGTGAACAGGATGGGACGGTTTTAGACTGAGCTCTGCACTGACAAGTCTGGCTTCATTTTTTATTTATGAGAGCAGTTGCATCTTAATTTTATACCCAACCTTAAATTAAAAGGTTAGGACAGAACATGTTCTTTTATCGGGGTGACAGAAAAGGATCTCGTTAGGCTGCGGCTAGTTGATGAGCGTCATGCATGAGGCGGTGGATCGGCGGTCAGTGATGCCTGGATGGGTACGAAAGGAGCTGAGGCGTGTCTGACGTACTCAGAGCTGGGCAGCAGAATTACATGCAGGACCTAGAATACAGTTTTACAAGCTGTGCACATGAAAATGGGTCAAAATGTTCAAAAAACGACCGTTAAAAACTCATTTCCCCAGGCCGTTTTCCCACACTTTTCAGATGCTAACTAGTCTCCCACAGTCACAGGTTAGTGAGACACCACCTAAAATATTAACATGTTGCATTTCTTCATGCAGTCTGTTATACAACGACAGATTGATGTGAACGTGACAAGAGATGAAATGTCTTTGGCATTTTATAACCACAGATACTGTCATGCAATTTTCTAGGATTGTCTAGCACTTCATTACTGCAGGAATGATCATTTTTGTGACATTATAGGCATTATCAATCACATTGCACATATTGTGTCATACTGTGAGGAGTTAACCCACTTCAGTGAGAAGTAAAGGCTCAATGCTGAGAAGTAAAATTAAAAAAAAAAATGCATGAATGCGTCATCATCTGGCACACACACAAAAAAACTGTGATTGTAGTAAAAGTTCTGATATAACAAAAACAGGATTTCCACAAACATCTCACTATTCATAAGAGGAAGAAATGAATCGTCTAACAAGCCACCAGTCTTTCAGCAAACTTTATAACGAGAATGTCTCATTTTTTCTGTTTCCCATCCGAGCACAAAGCAGCTCAGTGTTATAAGTTCAAGAAAAATATTTAAATCTAATTCTATTGAAGAGGAACATCTCAAAAACAAAGAAACTCTGGTTTTAAACTCCTCCAACCCTAATATAGCACAGGAGAGTCACATTTTATTTTGTTCTTCTAAAAGTAGCTTGTTATCTGCACAGTCTGCATGGAGCACATCGTGCTGTTTTTTTTATTTCTGTATGCCAGCATCCACCAGAGATGTGACACCCTCCCCGCTGTGCCCAGCTGTTGCTATAGGTACACACAAACTGGAGTGGGAGGACGTTAACAACCAACAACGTAAGCTCTGGGTCCACAATCCCCGGAGACAGCCAGGTGAAACAAGAACATACAAGTACACGAGTTACCACACAGTTTAAAATTATTACTCAGACAAAAATACCTGCAACTGATTAATGTATGAATCAATCCAGATGTTCCTCATCTATTAACGAGCTCCCAAAAGACTTAAAAAGTCTAAGGAATCTTAGTTTGTTAAGCAGAACTTGACAAATTAAATTATGTCAATATACGCATTCCTGAAAACAGACCAGTTGTTTCTGATATGGCTTCTAGAAAAAACAATTTCAGGTACTTTTTTGTTACAGTACTTAAATTTTGTAAATTTCTGGGCTTTAAGTTTCCTTCAAATGTCATTCCAGCAGTTAAAGCAGAAATATGCATGTTTGCATGATTGGAGAATTTCTTAAAAACTCCTTCAGTTCAGAGAATGCCTTGTTTTGAATAAAACGTGTTGTATTCCTGACTTTTCTACAGCTAAAGAACGATGATGTTTGTAGTTTCATCATGGTTTGTTCAAAAGTTAGCAAACCTGGAAGTCTAAATTCAAAAATAAAAGTCTTCAGTCTTACTGAAGCCATCGATGAGCTACTGGCTGCTCTCAGACAGAAAATGTCTGTAAGGAAATTTGTGCACAGGGAATAAGTGAAGGAACAGATTATAAATCCATGCACACAGATTTATAAACCAAAGAAACAGACTCTTTCAACCCTGACATCTGGTGGGCTCCATAAAAAAATAAAAACACTTAAACAGTTTCTCCTTTTACTGCTAATTGTTGAATTCAGGACTAAATATCTTTTTTTTCACTGCACCAACAGTACAATGGAAATTTATTTAAAAGTCAGTTTCAACACAAAATGAGAGTGAAGCTTAATAAATGACCAAAACAATTTAATTTCAAAAATAAAATTACCCACCAGTCTTAACCTCACAAATTAAATCACTTGGTGGCTTTGTCTATTTTGTACAATTATACTCTGAAGATGGGTCATTATTGTAGAGGTTTATCTTAATTTGTGAGCTGAAACAACAAATTATTCATAATGAATTAAAAAAAGTCTGCATAATTAATACATGATGTGAGCAAACATAAGTAAATCTCCTTCACTATAATGAAAAACAAAGCTGTACATTTGGTGTCCTTAGATGATCCATCGCTTCAATTCAGTCCTGTGTAGTGCTCTCCATGTCCTTTCAGGAAACTGTTTGTGGTTTTATTAATAGTCCAAATGTGCACAAAAGGAGAGCAGAGCTGTTTTTCACCTGACGGATCTGACCCGTCTTCAATTAGGACCTTAATTTAGTCCTGACAGCCAGCAACAAAGAGCCTTTATTTACTGAGCCGCTGTCAGAGGAAAATGTCTTTAAAGGCCAAAGCAGCAAATAATTAGTCAGGATCATCTTTGAAGACAGAATATAAAAGAAATGGGGTCAAACAGAACGCAGACCTCAACATTTAAAGGTCACTAGGACCCCGCACACACACAACCAACGTGGTGTAGTTTCTTTGTTTTGTTTCGTTTTTTTACAGCTAATGGATGACCAACGTTTCCCCCATTGGAAGGAAGATGTGATCAGGGTCATTCAAACCAAGCAGCGTTTGGTCAACTGAGGCAAGAGAAAAAGACAGTAAGCACAGACAAACAAGTCCCTCTAATAAGTCAGAAAAAAGATCTGGGAGAAAACAACATGAACAGAGAAAGGATGTCTGGATAAATCTGACAGGAGATTGTCTAAGACTACTAAATGTACCATCACCTAACAGGGGATGAATCTAAACGAGTCAACTGAAGAACCTGGAGTCCAGGATGACCCTAAAGTTACAAACCTCAAAACACAAGATCCAGAAAATTATCTCCAACTTTCTGGAGCCACATCAAAAAGCTCAAATTTGCTCCTGTTGAGTTAAAGTAGATCTGTAGACGTCCAGCTCACCAGGAAGTGTGGAGGAGATTAGGGGATGGTTTGGTGCTGATGAGAATTTGTGCAAGTAGAATTTCAGACCATAATGAAAGATGATTTGACCAAGAAGGAACATGTAGGCCAGGGGTGGGCAATCCTGGTCCTCAGGGCCTCCATCCTGCATGTTTTCCTTGTTCCTCTGCTCCAACACACCTGTTATGAATCAATGGGTGATTAACAGGCTTCTGCAGAACATGAAGAGGTGATTTAACCTCTGAATCAGGTGTGTTGGAGCAGAGAAACAAGGAAAACATGTAGGATGGTGGCCCTGAGGACCAGGATTGGAGACCCCTGATGTAGGTGATAAAGAGTGGTCCAAGTACACAGCTGTGGGGCACATCTGGATTGAGTGGGGCTGCAGGGTAATGGTTACAAACCGTTTCCTATCAAACAGGGCAGGATTCAAACCATGAAGGAGCTGTATTAGAGATACCAGGGTGGTGAGGCAGGCGGCACAAACAGATTATTAAAATCTTACTTGAGATAGCCTTTTGAATAATACAAAAAAGACTTCAGATAAATGAAATTCTCCCTGTGCAAGGTGGGTGATGGCCCTTTCCTCCACTAACAGTTCAATAGAGTGCAACTTGGATCATTTTTAGGGATTAAACAGGCAGACTACCGGAGCTAAAGTTCCTAGAAAACCAACCCAGTACAGTGACACGGATACACTGCAGATGGGTGATTGGTCAGAATCATCACCTTCAGAACCTTTTCAAACCAAATCCGCTCGCCCCACCCACATTTAGACCTGTACAGAGCAGATCCATCCTGTAACATACCAAATTAAGTAATGGAAAACTGCTTTCCAAAGCTGTAAGGGTGACAACAGGGCTCAGAGACCCGGCTTTCCTGTAGATCACATGGGTTGAGCACACATGATGATGAGGGAAAAACTGCTGCTCGATGTTCAGGTACACCTCGCCTAAAACGTTCACAATAACAGGCCCAGGCTGATTAATGCTGACAGGCCTCGGCCTTTTATGGAGACTAATGGTGGAGTGTGTGTGTGTGTGCCTGAAGCTCCTTCTGTTATCACAGCCTCAGTCTTCATCTACAGAAGCTTCATTCTGCTGCTCCAGTTGCTCCATAGAAACTGGGCGGCTGTAGAGCAGGTAAACATGTCTTTAATCACATTATTTCTGCTCTGCTATTCTTTTATACAAAGTGATTAATTCCCTGTTATATATGAGTTGGTTCAAAGAAATTAGGCAAAAAAAAAACCTTAGTTTACTGCACCATCACTCATTTTAGTGAGATTTATTTATATTTCTGAGATAAGAGGAATAACAAACACTATGGATGCACCAACTGCTGGACAGATTACCAGAATCGCCTGATTTTCATGCTCGACTGAGGACTGGAATATCTGGCACTCAAAAATCAAATTTTTTCCCCCAGTCTGTTAATGCACCATAGCAAAGTAGCTAATTTATGGCAGTAAAAGTATAAACCCTGCACTGATTTTTCTAACAGTAGAAATATTGTTTTAATGGAGAGCATTATATGGTCTGTTTTTAAGTTCATACCCTTAAATTTTAAAGAAATATCCTAATATCTAAGGACTAGAAACGCCTGCTGCTTCACATCATGAAAATGAATGCTTGGTTTTGGCTTTTATCAAACCAAAGCTGCAATTTCAAGATCAATTATAAGCTGACAGAAGAGGAATAAAAGTAAATAGTAGAGAGAAATAAAAAGTAACATAAGAACTAAAATGCGTGATGGATGACTACTATAGAATTTGTTGATGAATTGTTAAAGTTAAAATAAGCAGAAAAGAAGGTAAAATGAGCAAACCTAATTAGCTGAACAGATGAATTGTTATCAGACAACAACCAGTGAATACAGGATATTTGGTCAAATTTTCATAACCTACAGAAACCAAAAACCACAACTGTCTAAATTCCTTAAAACTTCCCTAACTTTGGATGCCTGAACACCGATCTTTTTAGCTCTGTGGTAAGATGATCAGTCCAGATGATGCGATTAGGAGGAGGAAGGATGACTCAGACCTTTGTCTCCACATCTAAACAGGATGGCAGGTATCAGGAGCCTGAGATGCATCCTGAGATAAGGATGTGAGGAAAGAGAAGTTCCTCCGATTCGATCATCAATGGCCTTGTTTGTTTCTTCAGACGAGCATCTCTGGCACACCAACTTGCACCATCAGGAAGAGATGATGCTTCGAAAACAACGTTAGGCCAAACAAACAGATTCAGAGCTCCTCGTGTAAACATCCAAACGGTCAGTTAATAACCTGAACTGCCAAACACGAGTAATATTAAATATGAAGGTATACAGCCAATCGTTTCACTGATCTCTGTAAAATAAATGTTCCAATACAGTTTTACAGCAATCAAGAACAATTAAGGACTTGATAAAACATTTAGAGTGCAATTTTATTACATTAATAGAAAGAAATCATTTAAAAAGTTAATAGTATAATGCTCTGCAGACACAGACAGTTATTAATTTATATTTTAAACTAGATGGTTACATACACTGTATAAAAAGAACCATTTTTCCCCTCTCTGTCTGACATTAAATCAGGTTTGCAGCTGGGATGAGAGTCAGTCTGAGACCATAGTTCAGCTGGGTCAAGGTTGGATGCTCCTTCCTGGTCGGGGACAAGTCTCTGCCTGAAGCAGATGAGTTCAAGTATCTGAAAGTCTTCCTCATGAGCGATGGCAGGAAGGAGCTGCAGACTGATCTATGGATCGTGGCCTTGCTTGCATTAATGAGGGCGTTGCTCCGGTCTGTTGTGGTGAAGGAGGTGAGCTGAAAGGCAAAGCTTTCAATTTACTGCTCTGTCTACATCCCAGCACTCATAAAGTTTGGATCATGACCAAAAGCATGAGATCCTGGATCCAAGCAGTTAAAACGACCTTCCTCTGTAGGTCGGCCAGCCTCGGCCTTAAAGATAAGGACAATAAGGACGATAAGGAGATGAGCTCCAGGGGAGAGCTTCTCCTCATCGAAAGGAGTCAGCAGAGGTAGTTCATTAAGATGCCTCCGGGACTCCTCCCTTTGGAGGTTTTCCTGAGCATGTTCTACTGGGAGGAGACCCTGACGCAGACCCAGAACGTCCTGGAGAAAATAGTATTTGGGTTAGAATCTGGGTTTCCCTCCTGGACCTGATCATGGATAAGTGGGAAGAATGGATGGAGGACTAAGCTCAAAGCTCAAAATTAGAAATGGCTATAAAACGACAAGTCTTCCTTCATGAAAAGCTCTGTTCCTTCTGTGTTTACAGACATTAACCAGCAGGCCTGTATGAGCTCTCTGACATGAGCTGCTTGTACTTTTCCACTCATCCAGAAATCAGTGATACACAGTGATAAAACTTGCGATCCACGACCTCTGCACTCAGCCGAAACCCACGACGGAGACAAAGCCTGACCAGCACTTCCTGACAGCAGACCGGACCTTCAGAGCTCAGGACAACACCGAAGTCTTCAGGACTAAACTTTTAAAGTATAATCAGAGAAGAAACAGCAAGCAGAGATTTAGGAGTTTACTTTCAGAGCCGAGTAGAAGTGACAGCCTGAACGAATCATTTCACCGTAAGTTCTAATAAATTTATGAGAATAATTGTGATCCAGATCATGGTTCCTAATTCTACCCCCAAAAGAAGGTTATATAATCCTTTATATAATCTTCTCGGTGCACCTCAAAGTTAAAGATTAAAATCAAGCCACGTTAAGTTTATTCAGAACAGCAGAAAACAGCACAAAACTACTGAAATAATTCTCTCAATTAACTTGATTATAAAAACAAAGAAACTGCCCAAATATTAAGAGTCAAAACTAAACAACAAAACTGCAAACAGGCCAACTAATCATTTCATTATCCAGTATATTAAAAACCTTATAAAAAGGTTCTTGGATTAAACACTTCTAGATATCGGAAAAGAAACTCTTGGAGTCCCAGGACCACGTGTATTTCTGCTCCCGCAGAAAACAAATTAAGGAGACTGGTACTTCTGCCCTGACCTTTGACCCTGTGATGCCACACCCATCTCAAGCTCCCTGTTTTTGTGATCGTAGGGCTCCCACACTGAGACAAAGAGGAGCTCTGTCTGGGTTTCTCAGGATGTTTCTCGGTTCAGTCTTTTTGATCTTTATGATGGATGCAAACCTGCCACTTCCTGATGAAGCTGCTGCTCCGTAAACTGCTTCTATACAAGAGCCTCTAACAGGAAACCGCTTTATCTTTTAATAGACAAACTAAAACCTCACATTTAGTTTTTGTAAATGTTCTGAACAATAAGTGTTAATTTTTGTCCAAATCTGTAACCACTAGTTGACCTGCGCTTGCTCTAACTCACATGAAACTGAGGGAGGATTTCTGCTCAGGGATGGAAACAGGAGCAGAACTGAGACAATCACAGGAAGATGAGCAAACACAGTCTCACAGAAACGCCTCTTAAAGAATTAAATTGATATTGTCAGAAGATCTCTGATGGGGTGTCGTGTAGCGGCCCGGCAGTCCTGCCCTTCCTGCAGCAGCAGCCCAAACACTCCCAGCTCAACTGGAATCTCGGCTGACACTGGAAACGAGTCAGTGGAGTCTAAAAACGGCCGTGGGCCCTCCAACAGTCATTGTGTCCCGTCACACCCTTTTTCCCCCCTCTCACACGAGCAGAGTGACAGCTGGCTGCAGGGAACGTGCACGTTGCAGAGGTCGCCGTGGTGTGGAACCACAAAGAGTTGTGGGAAATTCCAGGCAGGAGCTTCTGGAAGTGATGGACAAAACTATCTGTCAGCTATTAAAACAGTGAAGATTAATGATTTTCTTCATTTTTCCACTCAAAACTGTTTTGGTTCAGAGCTCCAGGAATATGAAGCTTTAATTAAACGTCGACTTTATGCTTTGGTTTAAATTAATCTTTAACATTTCAGCTGCTCAACTAAAACTTTCTAGTTTTTCGCTTGATGTTTTATTTCAAATTTGTTAATATTATTAAAATACTGCTCAACTCATTCTTACAGCCACAGAACATCTTTACCCAGACTTTTCAGAGTTTCCTTTGAGAATTTAACGTTTGCCTTGAGTCACAAGCAGGCCAAGTTGTGCTTTTTCTGCATTTCATACAAGCAGCATTTGCTTCAATCAATCCCTCCAGGATTTCGAGGGCATTTTTTGAGATTGTTGCGGCTAAAATGCCTGATTTCGAGGGGCATTTTCCTAAAAGTTGTGATTTATTTTTTTTACTAAAAATCAATAAAAAAACCATAACTTTTAATATCTAAACCAAAAATCCTTCCTAGTTCTGTAAGATAATTGCCAACAAACATTGACATTCTCAAAAGGTGCTTTATTTGAGAACTTTGATAGCTTCTAAACTGACATTCATGAGCATTTCTGGATTGTCCCTGGTCTGCAGCTCTCCTCACATGTTTTGCAGACACAAAGTGTTTGTCGATG
>NC_051446.1:25675465-25724752 GCF_001649575.2 Kryptolebias marmoratus
TGACGTCACGTGTCTTCTTCCTGAGTTATTTGGGGTTATTTTGTATTCAACGCTACACAAACCCACAAAGAAGAGACTAGACCGCAGAAACGGTGGCAAATTACTTTAGAAACAATAAATATTGGGTTAAAGTTGTGGGAAAGTTGCTGTGTTTTGGACAAAGTTGCAAAAAAGTTGCGATTTCGCAAGGTTTGCTTGATTTTGCATTAATAGTTGCGACCGCAACATCGCAAAATTCTGCAGGGTCTGTTCAATACATTTGAACTGCCTGGAATCTGTGTAACTTATGCCCCATGATTGAGCCATTACACACAAAGTAAATAATTCAATGTACTCGAGTACAGTTTATAAAAAAGGTACTTCTGTAAAAGAAATGATGAGAGTAGGAACTCATGCCTCTGTGCGTGCATGCAGAGGTGCATGTATATGGAAGGTGCATGGGTGCAAAATGGTAACAGTTTATACCAAATGGATACAAAACCACCTCTGAACAAAATGATAATGGCTTGGTACAAAAAAATAAAAAACCTGTGGGCTTAATTGGAGGAGAAGCCATTCTTACTTAGAGTAATTAATGATAAATGGACTGCACTTATATAGCCAACCAGGCCACTCAAAGAGTTTTACACACAATCTGTGCCCTCGTTTCCCCATCCACACACATTTATTCTGCACATCTCTACAAGGCAAACCTGAATAAATCAAACTATAAAGTCTGTTACTGTTGTAACATTTAATAGCACCTAATCTAATCATCATTATAGCAGCTTATTTAACTATGTTTTTAGTTTTTGTGGTCATCAATTCTTGCATATCATTTCCATTTCATACTGTTTAAGGGTTCCTGTTTAGTTCAGAGATAGAAAAACAAAAATCCATTCAAACCACCAACAACATTAAGCTATTCTCCCAGCAGACAAACAAGAAAAAGCTGCAGGAAACTGGAAACAGTTTGTTCACCAAGTGTCATCATTAATGCCGCTCTTTGTTGACTTGTTCTGTTAGTTTCAGCACACTCTTGCTCTGCGAGCTGTTTTTGTGGCCTTGGATGTTTCCATGTCGGACAGCTGTGATCTAAATATACAGAAAGACTTCCTAACTTCAGGAAAAAGATCGAAGGAAGAGCCGGATTTAGATCCTCC
Organism: Kryptolebias marmoratus; assembly: GCF_001649575.2. Classification (NCBI taxonomy): domain Eukaryota; kingdom Metazoa; phylum Chordata; class Actinopteri; order Cyprinodontiformes; family Rivulidae; genus Kryptolebias; species Kryptolebias marmoratus. The sequence goes on from NC_051446.1 coordinate 25,676,608, forward strand.
TGCAAATTTCCTCTGAAAGGCTCCCCTGGTGACCGAAGACAAAACACGCAGCGAACAGCTATATGAGGTCAAACAGGATTTTTTTTTCTTAAATCTTGGTTTATCTCTTTGGTTGCAGCCTTTAGCCACTAATAGATCTGGTGTTTCCTGAACCGTGGCGGCCTCCAGGCGTGTATCTGTACACCTGTTGGACATTTCTGCACTCACAGTTGGCAGTGGGTCCAAACGGCTGCAGCCTATGTGTGGGTAAATATTCCTTCCCCGGCGATGCTGATGTGACACTTAACTGGGGTAAATACACACACATGTGTGTCCATCACAGGGACCCCCACCTGCTGAGGTTACACAGGTTTCACCTCATCTGAAGGACATCCGTACAGATACTGCAGCTTCCGCTTAAAGACCAGACCAGAGAGGGGAATTTGGCAGAAAACAAGTGAAAATTCAAGTTAAAATGAATTCTGGTTTACAGATACAATAATTTAGACATCTCAAAATAATAATTCTCTTATTATTATTTTTTTAAGTGCCACATTTTCTAATTTACTTGCAGCATTCCTTGAAGAACTGCATGTCGCCCGCTGTCCTGCATGCCAAAAGTTTGTGAAAACGGTTAGATGGAGATGACTCCGCTACCACCACACCTATGTTACAGACACACAGCTGGATGACATATTCCAGATTGATGAAGCTTTCTCCATTTCAGCCCTGCAGCTTATCTTTGACTCCAGTATGAGCTCAGCCTCTTTTTTCCTGACACATTGAGATGAATTGTGTGAAAAAGGTGCAGCGGGTGGCTTTGTGGACATCCTTCAGGAGGTGTTGCCGCTCAGTTCGTGACGCTTTCTTCAGCAGCAGGAACAATGGGAGGAACCAGCTGCTGCAGGAGTCACCGTGACACGTTGGAGAAGCTGTTTACGTTCAGCTTGGGTCAAACTGGACACCAGATTACATCTGGACTCTTGGCTTATCACAGCAGGGTGTGATAAGTGTGTGTGTGTGTGTGTGTGTGTGTCACAGGGAAGCTCAGCCATCTTCAGCTCTGTAAACTCCTCAGGTGGCAGTGAAGTCCATCAGGAGGATGGCTGCAGACACAGACTGTTCTCATGGTATTCTAGTTGCCACCATGACAGGCAGGAGATCATGTAATTACCTGTGTGTGTTTTCATATATTAGCAAAATATCTCATGAACCATTAAACTGATTCTAATGAAACTCTCTAAAAGTTTATCTGTTGTAGATGTGCATCCAATGACTATTTTCCAGGTCAACCCAGTCATTTCTACAGATACTGAGCTAAAAAAAGAAGTGGTAGTAGCTGAGAGTCATCCTCAACACAAAGTTTGACCAAAAACAGCCAAAACTGTTCTTTTTTAAAATCACAGGAAGATCTTAGTGGAAAACTCTGGCATGAAAGCTGACGGGTGATATGGTTTTTATTTTATAGAATTATGATAAAATAGAAAAACTGAACATATTAAGTGTTTCTGCAAAAAACATTTGAGCTGGTTGGCTGTGATCCCTCACCCTGTTACTGTGACGTAGCGCTCGTTTAAAGAATCCTTGCTCCACCTTCTTCCACACAGATAATCACCACCCAGCAGGAAGAGTCAGAATATCTGCGTTGAATATAAGAAATAAGTGTCCTCTGCCTGAATTAGACTCCTCTTTGGTGTGTGTGAAGCGTTGACTGCTCGGCTGATCTTCCTCTATGGTAATTTTCCCCACAGACGAGTTACAGTAAACTCTTTTGAAATGCTTTTCTTGCTCAATCTGGGTAAGAACCAAATGCAGCCTGATTGCAGAAGTCTTCCCAGAAGGACATCTCCGTACCGAGCTGCCCCCGTGATTCATTGCTGCCCTCTGCTTGATGATGTTTGTCGTCTGCAGACATACAGCTGTCATGTTTCATGGCAGGTAAATATTGTTTGTCGCCATCCCTGATTCAAAATAGTTCCTTTTAAATCGGTCCCGTTTTAAGCTCAGTGTTAACACCACGAGCCACAGATACCCGGCTTCAGCTGCTGTTTCCCATCCCGACTATTAAAAGACTGATTCCCATTAAGAATCTGATCAGAAAAGGAAGAATTTGCGGCTCTTCTTGCACAGTTTCTCCCGTCTGTAACCGACTCAGACTCTGTGATATCAGATAATTCGCACCCATCACTCTGTCGTTGATGAACATTAAGGAAAGGTCAGATTTGACTGTCAGTCACACGGGGTTTATTCTGAGTCACAGATCAAACGCCAGGCCGAACTTATTCAAAGTTTGCATTGTTCTCTAACATGCTGTACATCTGAAACATAATGAGATTCATCACCAAACCAGTGGAAACTACAGTAGGAATGAAATGCTGCTAAAAAGGAACCAGACTTTTCTATACTTTAAATGGTCTGAAACAACAGCTCTTTAAACTTCCTGAAGGTTTTTCTTAAAACTTTGGCTGTTTTTTCTCAATTTTTCCAGCCTTTAACCACAACAGCACACTGAGGACAACAGAAAAAAAGACTAATTACAGCAGGTGAACCACGTCTGAAACTCATGTCTTTAAGAAAATGTTTCTTAAAAGACATTAAAAACCTGAACCAGGACCTGGAAGATGAATCATCCTTCAGTTATTCATCGGCTGGATTCCCCTTGAAGCTAAAATCCAATTTCAATTAAACCCAACTTAAATAATTTCTTTCATAAATTAAAATTAATGATATGTTTGTGGTTTGAAACATCACACTGCACCATGAGAGAAGTTTAAAAACTCAGTCCTAATAACTGGTATCATCATTTATTAAACACGTCTTATCTAAAGTTTTTTAACTTGTGCACCACAGTGATCAACAATGGTTACAGAAATCGCTGTAAGCCCTCCTAACCCTCAGCTTCCATTTAATGATGAGCTGCTTTGTATCTAAATCCTTCTCTTCCATCTGCTGACAGCTTCCAGGTCTGAAGCTTCATCAGCTCAACTCTGAGCAGTGAAACTGTTGTTAAAGCAGCAGATCCAACCCATCCTCTCCTCGCTCAGTGTTTCCAGGCAAAGAAACAAAGCTGACAGATGCACTGGTGTCAGCGCAGATCTTCACCAAATCCAAATTTAACCGCTCCTATTTTGTTTTTAACAAGTGGAAAACAAGCTGCAAACAAGGAACACGATCAGCCCAGGCAGTCGGAAAAAATGTGATGAGTCAAAGCAGCGAGAGTGGGGGGGGATTCTCCATCTTTAGTCTCCTTTTATCCCCTCAATAACTCCAGTTTGAAGTTTTAGTTTTACCCCGAGCTGAAACCACTTGTGCTGTGTGGCCTTGAATAACACGAGGAACGCACGAGTGGAAAGAAAGCAGCAGACACTGGATCCAGTGGAAGCAGGAGGGGAGAACGGGTGCGAGGCTGCCAACATCTCTGCTGCACTTTTAACCCGCTTCAGTCACTTACAAAGCATCGGACATTTTCACTGCATGACTCAGATCCTCTCTTTTATTCTTGCAAGAAAAGAAAAAATCTTGCATTTTGAATTTTTTAGGTTTTCCTTCTAATTTTGTGATTACTTTGAGACGTTTACTGTAACTATAAAGGTTTGACAAAACAAAGCGTAAAGTCGTCTCCAGGTCAGTAAACTGAACGTTTTCCACTTAGGTCAACTCGTATTATATTAAAGCTTGTCAGGTATTAGGATCCTACAATTCCCTCTACCCTGGTAGGCAAGTAAAAATAAAAAAATCATTAAGCATTTTTCCTCAAATAAAATCAATAAAACAGACAGTTTGTTTAAAAAAGTGCTGAATTTAAAGTAACAGTCCAGCTGAATGACGTCTGTCTATCTTAATAATATGAGCAAGAATACAACACATAAAATCAAACAAGAATAAAATTAGCTCTAAAACAAAACCCTGCGTTAGCTGCGTCAAAGACAGAAGAAACAAAACTAAAACTTTTCCAGTTATTATGTCTCTACAGACCCAAGACGGTTCCAGTGAAATGCAAATCTTAAAAACACGAAGATGTTTGAAAGAGCCGGGACAGAAACAGATTTATATCTTACAAATTAACAGGTGAGAAGAAAGAACTGATAAAGACATGGCTGTCAGAGTCACCGGACAGGAAACGGTTGGACCGTGGAGCCTGTAAATCCTACAGATGCTTGTGCATGAAAACCGCTCAGTTTCATCTTCCCCACATGGAGATGCCTGAATGCACTGAGGTGATTGGCTGATTAGCTGTTTCTGTTAAATGACTGAACCTAATAAAGTGGTGCGATGCTGATGTGAATCATGTAACCAGGATAGTTTCATCTTTCTTTGAGGACTAACATGTTTCCCAGTGATGCTGCAGAACTGGAACATGGTGACTGTAGGAGGTTTAATAATCATTAATCTATCTGACAGTTTCGCTGCTTCTTAGGTTTCTCTCTGTTCATTTATTAAGAGCTGGACGAAGATAAAGTAAATCTCATTACTATCAGAGGTTTGGTTTACAAACATTGACCTTGTGATTAAAAGTAATGGTTTCATTCCTGGAAATGTTTCTCAAAAACTGCTGACTAGCTTCCAGAAATGTTTTGTACTTATTTAAATCATAGTTATTATCTTCTCACCTGGTCTCACCTGCAGGAATGTTGGCCGAGCTACAAGAAAACAGAAGTTTTTCAGTGGTTCCTGTTGTGTAAACTCAACATGCGCAGATTTTCCAGCGATATGTGATAATTACAAAGTTAATGTTCATCTATTCAAGACAGAAGCCACAGCTAATGGACATTAACCAACAAAAAATGTCTCCAACTCAGTCAGTTTTACACATAATGAGCTCAAATTTAGTGAGCTGGTAGCTGAGAGTCCTTCAGGTTTGATCACTTCCTGATCAAACCTTATAAAAGACAACATTTAACCAAAATGGCTACAATCCTGCCTCCTCTCAACATAAAATGATTTTACTTTAAATCTGCATTCCTTCAAAGAACATTAAGTCTTTAATTTAAAAAGAAATACATGAAGTTAGACAGAATAAACATCACTCTCCTTGTACTCAACCAGTTAAATTAATATAAATCACTCAATAATAAAGTGTAATTTATGCTATGTGGTAAATTCTTTATCATAAAAGGATCATTTTGTCAGTTAGCCTACATACTGCAGCTCCTCTCAGATAGTAAAAAAAATACTTTAAGGTTTAATAATTTGTGTCCAGATTTAAACTGTATCACAAGTTTGGATCCGTACTAAAACAGGAAACTGCAGAAAAGGGGTACGAGTCGAGTTCCAGCCCCTAAAAACAGCAGATATGATGCATTTTTTTTTATTCTCAGGTTTGAACAGCTAAGTTAGTTTATAGGATTTAATCTGCTTTATATAAATCTCCAGGCAGCAAAGTTTTATAGTTTTTGTGGTACTGATCAGCAGAATAGCTGATTATCTCAGTCATTTTGTTGTTGGTGTGTGGCGGGTGTCCCCTGACATCATGCTTCTATATGAAGGTTGTGTTTATGGGACACTAACACAGTTGTTTACATTTTAAAGTGAAGGAGGTTTTCTGGGATCTGACCTGAAGTGACTCGGTGCACAAACACCTGCAGCCTCCGCTCCGCCGTGTTGTTGTTACCGGGTAAAGTTTCTGGTTTAAAACGGAGCAGCTGCAGCGTCAAACAGTGGATTTAATCCCGAGTTCCTGCAGTAACGACCCTGAAACTGAACGGGTTCTAAGCGGTCCCAGTGAGGCCCGTCAGCGCACCGGATCAGGTGTGAAACCGTCAGGCTGAAGGTCAGGGCTGACGGCTGCTGTTTACCAGCTGCACAGGAGCATCATCCTCCGGGACAACTGTGCAAAAATAACCGTGCAGCACTGATTCTTGGCACCACTGCTTGAACTTTGTGTTGCTGCAGGAGGAAATTTAACCAACAAAATGCTCCAAAAACACTGAATTTACAGGAAATGCAGTTAAACAGCTGATTAAGGGTGCAACAGGTGCCAAAAAAGGGTACCATTAAAAAAAAAAACCAACACAATATAAACAAAATAAAACAAAATTCTGAAGGAAAAAATATTAGAAAGTTCTGTTTAAAGTCTATAAACTTTTAAAAGCGTTATTCCCTTAAAAAAGTGAAGGTTTTACAGAAGACAATAAGTACTGCAAAATATTTTGCAGGTTTTTCGGGGTCAGTATCTCCTGTAATTAGTTACCGTTCAACAAACTTCAGGCCATAACATCGTTTTTTAGTATTCTTGTGAAGATCTATGATAACAAAACCATCAAAATCCACCAAACCAGAGCTTACAGTTAAAGAAATAAAAGATGATTAACAGAAAACACTTACATTTAGGAGTCTCTTGGCTGGTGTAGCCCTGAAACAACAAATATTTGTTATAATAGTTGTTGTATGTGTGCAGATAATAGCTGTTATTTGTTGTAAGAGTTATGTGATTTAATAAATAGCAGGCTTACATTAAATATTGCACAAACTGAACAGATAGCTCAGATTAAAAGAGAAACAGCCCCATGAGAGGCCAACACAACCTGAATATAAAACATTTAAACCTAATCTTCCTGCAGCCTGAATGAAGCCTTCGAGTCCTGCTGGTCATTTCAGAAACACAAAGATTAGATCAATTTAATCAGATCTAATGTTTCCCTCAAAGTCAAAAAGACTTAAATAAGATCTGTTATTTATTATTAAAGCCTTCTGCAGAATCAGATGTTGCAATATAAAATACTAAAATCCACTTCTAAAATAATTAAAGGTTAAAAAGCTTAAAATGTTATTTTTTCCATCCAAATATGACCCACATCCAAACCAAAGTTCACTTCTTTTCACCTTCAATCATCTCAACATGTAAGAATGAAGTTATTGATCCTTTTTGTCAGAAACTAAACATTTCTGCTCCTCAAAGTGTCATTTTACAGGATTTAAGCTAATTATTTTTTTAAAACATGAACTTTGGACAGCTGCTTTAATAAAACTTAGTGTTCAGGAAGAGGTTAAAAAGTTAAAATAATTTGTTTTTCTTTCTTCTTTATCCAAACTAATTCACATATTAGTGAAAAACTACAATATTACATGAAATATCAATACAATATTTAAAGTTAAAGGCTTAATTTAATCATTTCAATAACAGATTAAGTGAGAGCTGTAATTTAAGATCCAAAGTTAAAACACAAACAGCTAAAGGAGAACAGCTTTAGCAGCTGTTAGCTAACACTTTGTTTATTGACAACAACAACAATAAACATCTGGCTTCAGCAGAAACATCAGCTTCTTACCTTTCACAGCAGAAGTTAGAGAAGTCGGTCTCCATCAGCTCCAATAAAAACAAACATGAATCCCTCAAAGGCCGAAAACAAACAAATAAACAAAAACAAAGCGGGTCAACAGAAGCAGGAAGCTCCAAACAACAACACTTCCTCCTGAAAACAAACTTAAAGTCGTTTCAGAGACAGAAACGATTAGTTTGCTGATAAAATGCTACAGGAAAAAATACGAAGTGGGCGGGGCTTATGGGGTTAAATCGCCCGCCAGATTTACAGCAGGTGTGTTTAATTTAGGTTCACCTGCTTGAATTACCTGGTTGAGTTGTTCATGGAGATTAACTTCCATCTGCTCGATGTGCATTTTTAATTTCTCAAAGCTTTTTAGGATCAGTTTGACCTCACAGACAAAAAGAAAAAAAATTTTTTTTTTAACTCAGTAATTAAAAATATGAAAAAATAAAACATCCATTTGTCCATGCAGGGTCACGAGGAGGCGGAGCTTCAGCGGGGGACACCCTGGACGGGTCACCAGTCCATCACAGGGACACATGGAGACAAACAGGACAGACAACCATTCAAATAAAAATGAATTAAACTAAAAGAATAAATAAGAATAAGAATAAATTGTTGTTTTTTTAACCATTCACAAAGAAAAGTTATGACTTTTAGTAGAAATCTTTTTTTTTTTAATCTGCTTCTGAGTACTTGCTCTATGTCTGACTGATGCTAATTTTAGCTTTTAGCTGTGGTTTAGTTGATTTTAGCTTCTGTCCTGCTTGTTTTAACTTCCAGTCTTTGGTTCAGGCTGCATGTTTTCTGTAGTTTGGGTTTGACCCGTTATCGTTGTGCACACCTGTGGGATGGGTGAAAGGGGAACCTGCTGACCTGGAGTTCAGGTTTCCCTCTCTGTGATGGATTTGTTTACGTGTTTATGAACGAGTAACTGATCTCATAAAGCCTGAGACCTGAAGTTGTTGGAGGTGAAAGTGCCATGAGACGTCTGCTGCGGACGAGCCAAACAAAAGCCAGAAGGGTGGGTTCTCGGGACACGGTCCTTTGTGAGGGCGGTGCATCACGTCGGCAGAACGGAGACTCCGAACAGGCGGGCCCGGATCCTGCTGAAAGCACTCCCAAACATTTAAGATTGGATTTTATTGTGAAGAAGGCGCTCATACTTTATTTGACACAAACTGATGCTGTTTCTGCAGGTCATATTAAATGCTTACAGCATCCAAACACTTTTCTTTGCAGCAAGAAAAGTTACTTTTTGCAGCGTGTTTGTTTGAAGATGGTTGAGCACAAATTACACTAAAAACTCCTGAAATGAAAGTAGCATGAAGGAATGCATATCACCCGCTGCCTGCAAAAGTTACTGAGCATAAAATCATTTCAAAGACATCAGCTTCTGTTCATGGAACAGAAATGTTCTGCCACTTATCTACAGTCTGGTCACAAAAGCAACAGGTCCAGGAAGGAAACCCAGACCTCCCTCTTTCCAGCTCCTCTGGGGGAATCTTGAGGCATTTTCAGGTCAGACAGAAAATATAATCCCTCCAGCAAGTTCTGGGTTTGCCTTGGGTTCTCCTTCTGTAAAACCTCCAGAGGTGGGACACCCAGGAGACCCACCTCAGCAGGCCTCTGTAAGACTGAATCTGGCCACTCGTGAGAATCCGGTTCTTCTGGTTATGATAAAACTTCTTGACCAGATGGACCAGGAAAGAGGGAGCTTTGTCTTTCAGCTTAACTCCTTCTTCACCACAACAAACCAGAGCAACGTCCTCATTTCTGCAGACAAGGCCTCAAACTGTCAGTTCTTCTCACGCTCCATCCTCCCATCGCTGGTGAACAAGACTCCCAGAGACCTGAACTCCTCCAACTGAGGCAAAGACTCACCTCAGACTCTGAGGGAACCTCCAAACGGTCCACTGCACCCTGAAGGTCATGGCTCGAAGACACCAACAGAAACAAATCAGCTGCAAAAAACTGATGAAACCAGATCCTTTCCCTTTAGATTCTGTCCATGAGACCAGGGGTTCATAAATGGAGGACTTCAGATTTGAATTTGTTGTTAGAAAAAAGCAAAAGAAACTAGACACTTAAATAAGTGCACAGAAATTAGTTTTTATATTTTACCTACCAGAGGAGCTCTTCATATTCCTCCTGCTGTTGAGCTTCCTTATGTTTCATCATTAAAACTTTAATGAAAATGAAACCAGATGATTTGATTTGCGACAGAACAGAGTTTTGCGTTTTTAATCCAGAGATTAAAACATTTGTCTCTTATTATCTCGATTCTGCAGAGCCTCATCGGATCACTGTCGAGTTCAGGTCCAGAGCTGCAGAACCTGCAGGCGCTCAGCCAGGAACACAGATATTTTATAATCATCAAAAGTTTTACATACTTTCCACCACGCTGCATGTCAGGAGGGGCCTCTCAGTGTGTGTGTGTGTGTGTGTGTGTGTGTGTGAAGGAATGTGCCAGCTGAAATGAGAAACATCATTTTTTCCATTCAGGACTTTGAGGACATCTATAGGAGCTGGTGGTATATCCAGAGAAGCCGTATTTTCCTGCGAGCAGCGTATTGTTTCCACCTGTTGGGCTGTTCAGCTCTCAGTTTCCCTCCCTGCCCCCCCAACCCCCCCTCTGTGGTCTCTTTGTCCTGAAGGCAGGAGCAGGAAGCATTTGTGGTGCACAGGATGCCCCCGAACGCACCGCTCCCACTCGGCTTGTAACTTTAACACTTCTTCTTCCGCAGACAAACACGGTCACTTCCTGTTCAGTGGTCACTTCCTGTGAGGTCAGCAGACATGGCGTACCCTCTGATGNGGTGAGACCCCACAGGTGCAGTAACTTTATAAAGATTGGATCGTACTTTTGTTGCTGTTTTAGAAACTTAAAGAGTTCAGAAGCAATGCAAGCATCAAAAAGAGACCAAAAGATTTCTGAAAGAAAGTTTTTTTTCAGGATATTCTACTTCTGAAAGTACTGAAGCATCATTTTAAAGAAACTGAATCATAATTTGTCATACAAACTGTTATTCTTTGTATTTTGTGGCTGATAAAACACTTAAAATTATCTCTGCTTAAAAGGTAACAAAAATAAAAAGCTGTTGCTGGAATTTATTTACTTTTGGTCATTTCAGTAAATTATTATTATTATTATTAATTATTCTTCATGTATAAAAACATGTTTTACTTGTGTTTTTATTCTTGTGCATTTCTACAGATTCCTGGAAAAATAAATCAGACTGGGAGGAATATATGATCTATAAATATAAAACTTTCCTTAATTTGTTTTCTGTTTTAGAGAAGAAAAAGATATTTTCAATGTTTATAATAGTTTGGTTTTTTTTTTTGAGGGAAAATCTTCTGATTTCAGAAGCTGTTTTTAAAACATTGTTTCTTTATAATCTCCTGTTAGCAAAATATCTACCAGATTTTAATGAAACTCAGAAACAGATCCTTAGATTTATGTCTGATTAACGTTTGGACATTTGGACCCAGTTTGTGAGCTTCCACATAACAAAACACTTAAACTCCATCATTTCTCAGGATGAGATGATCTGAAGTCTGACATAAAAGCTCATTTTGATGCATTTATTTAAAAGTCCTGACTGTAAGCACATATCACTGACGCAGGTTTCCTGGCCTTTAGATTTATGATTTATCCTTTCAGTTCCAGTTAGTCGTTGGTTTTACTTTCTCCTGCCTCCATCCATCAGCTTCTTAATAATCCAAAGAGGAAGTCATGAGATGACGAGCGGAGGCCAAACCAGGAAACACGTGTTGCTGTTTTTTGATGCCCAAATTTAACTGGGGATTTTATTTTAGGGAATTCCCTCCATTTAAAAACCTCTAAACAGGAAGCAGGGCTACTGTCTAAGAAGGAGCAATATTTAAAGATGAGTTGTTGTGTTTTCCTTCGATCAAACAGGATCTGAGCCGTTTGAGCCCCTCACCTCACCCTGATTCATCTCAGTCCCGTTTCTGCAGACAAGAGCAGGAAAACGTGAATAAACACTTCTGGGATGAAGTGAGGAGGACGAGGACAGAAAGTGGGGGGGGGGGGGGTCACAGGATGTTGTTTGAGTCTCAGATCCTGTTTTCTTCCTTTTTTCCCAAGAAGCTGCTTTAATGCAGGTGCACAGACTGCATCTCCAGGGCTGGTCCCAGATCAGTCCGGCTCCTCATTTTTCCTTTAAGAAGTCCCTTCTAAGGAGGTCGGGGTGCATCAGAGGCTCTTACATAAGATTCTGGAGGGTGGAGGTGGATCAGGAGGTCAGAGGTTGAACCTGAGGCTTCAGCTCCACCGGTGCCTGCAGCCTCAGCATGATGGGATGTAATGGCTGCTTTCAGTTTTCTTGTTACAAACACACAAATTCTTCCCCTGAGTTCAAATCCTGAACCTCACGTACCCCCACCCCACCCGCCTTGGAAAAAGAAAAAGATGGAGGGGTGGGGGGGCTGCCTTTCATTATAAACTGTTCTCCAGTTTTTAAGTGCCCTGCTCTGAAGAGTTTCCATGACATCATCAGCTGTCAGTATAGAAAGCCAGACGCTTATATTCAGAAATTTAAACCAGGGCAGCAGAGCGGCGGCAGAACGCAGCGAGGAATCTGCTTCTGGTGTGAGATCAGGGCTTCACATCCTCCAACAGAACCAGGAACCAGTGTCCTCAAGCTTTTATCTACGAGAACAACACACTCCTCTTGTTTTTAGTGTTTTAAACCCTATTCTGCAGAGAAATCATGAAGCGACGTGCAGAACCCATTTCAGAATTACATATTAATATAAACTCAGTCAAACTGCACCGTTTGCTTTAGTTCAAGACGACCTTCTGATGTTATCGTTTCCAATGAGTGCCTTTAAAGGTGAGGTAATTATCTGTTCAATCTGCTTTAATGAGCATCTCTATCAGATTTATTTAAAAACGGGAGCAAACAGATGTTTGAGTTTTGCAGACTGAGGTGACGGTTTTAAATGTTGGTGGCTCTTCTGTCTGTTTTTTACTTCTCATGCTCTTTTCCTTTTCTTTTTTGTTTCTATTTGTATGTTTTGTCTTTGATTTTACAGTCTTTTACTGCTTTCTCATATTTTGTCTTTTCCTGTTTTCAGTCTTTTGTTTTCTTCTATATTTTTGTCTTTTTTGTTGTTTACTACTATCTTTCAGTTTCTGTCTTTGCTTTTTTATTTTTTTAATCATCTTTCCTTCCTTGTTATTTCGGTTTTTCTCAGTTTTCTTCTTTTCCAAGCCTCAGTTTGTTTTTCTGTAATTCCATCAACATTTAATCTGAAGCCTGTTAAAACACTTTCTGAACTCCGTATCTCCTGATCATCTCTTTGTTTTCCTCCTCTTCCAGCTCCAGAGCTGGGAATGAACCCGCTGAACCCGGGCCGAATGAGGATGTCTCGTGCAGAAAACACACACACACGCAGAAAGTGCTGCACAGCCTGACAAACAGGAGCACGATCAGAGCTGAGCGAAGCAAAACAAACCCAGCAGGAGTTAAACTACCTGTTTCTGACGTCTTTAAAGTAAGGAGGGAGGATTTTCAGCAGCTTCCTTCCTGCAACGACGCGCTCGCAGACAGAAAACTTCCTTCTGCATTTGTAGAAAGTCTGACACTTCTCTGTTCCTCCTCGCAGCCTGTTTTTGTTCATCAAACCCTCTGTTTATTATTATCATTTCATTTTTATCCCCCAACCTCATGTCTTCTCCAGGATCCTCCTCCAGACGACACCGCTCTAACTTAGTTAACACAATTAAGCAAAGAAAGAAAGAATGATTCTCCTTCTCATTATAATAAGGTCATAGAGTCTGCCTGCTGAAAAAACACAAAACAGCAGCTTTTCCTGTGTGCAATATAAACATTCAGAGGAGGTTTTGTGTCGAGCAATATGAGATTAAATCCATCCATCTATTATCGTCTGAGACAGAGACACTCTCCAAAGGTGTTCCCAGACTAAAGATCTCTTTATTCCTGGAGAACCTGAACCAAATCAGAAGTTCAAGCCTCCTCAGAAGCAGCAGCTCTACTCTGAGCTCCCTCCTCACCAAGCCACCCAACAGAGGAAGCTCATTTTACTCAATTCAGACCAAAAAAATCAAGAGCTTCAATCTTCAGCTCAGTTCTTTCTTCACCGAAAACGGACCGGTGCAACATCCTCATTACTGTGGTTCTGGATCTGTCAGTCCATTACCCACTACATCCTGGTTCACTCATGAACTCCCAGATACCTGAACTGCTCTGCTCGAGGCACAGATCTTTTCCACCTGGATTTCTGGTTGAGAACCGTGGCCTAAGACTTCACACTCAGCTGAAAACTGCCCCAGTGCACGCTGAAGAGGGCTTGAAGATGCCAACAGATGAAACCTGGTGTCCTCCTCTCTGAGACTACCACAGACAGGATCAGACACATGTGGACACAGCTCCTGCTTTGATTCTACCAGGACCAGATAGCCTTAAGAGACCCTGGAACCCCTTTCTCCTGCAGCACCCCCAGCACAAAATGTTTCAGGTGATACTGTCTGAAACGAGTGTGGACTGGTCAGTCAAACTACATAAATACAAAGAACATCCATGGTTGGAGAGAAGGGTGCAGGATCATCTCCTGGCCCGCGGCCTTTCTAGGTGGAGTTTACATGCTCTACCCATGCACATGTCGGTTTCCTCCCACAGACCAAAAACATGCATGTTAGGTTCATTAGTAAGTGTGAACGGTTGTTTGTCTCGTTTGTCTCCATGTGTCCCCCTGGAGGCAGACACCAGCACGCTGCGACCTGGAAAGGAGAAAGAAGTAAAGAAAATGGATGGATGGATGCTGCTCCTGTTAGCAATGCTAACCTAGCTAACTGTGCTAATTGCACCGAGCATATGAAAAGGCTTCCTGCAGAGAAACGCAAAGAAACAGACAAAAAGCTTATTGTGTAAAAATACCTCTTTTTTATTGAATTTCCATCGTTACAATTGCACACAATCAGTTTGAGCAATCTAAATTATTTATAGAAATTCATTGAGCTCTAAGTGAACAGTCATCAGTCTTTAGCAGAGGCTTTAGAGATGTGGAAATATACTGAGAACTTCACTTCCCACAGAGCCGTGAGCCATGGTAACCCTCCCCCCCAGAACAGCAACAAATAGACCCTGCTCCACGTACAGTAGCATCTCTGGATTAACCCGGATTACAGAACACAACACCGTCACATACAGCTGTGTGTACCAGCAGTTTACCAACAGAAAGCTCCACGGGGCATGAGAAACGCACAGACGACAGATTTACACCTGAAGTGTCCCTCGCGCAGGCGTTTGGTTCGGTTTTTATTCATCCGCTGACACGTTTTCTATATGAGGAAGCTGAGTAAAACTCCTTCCCTACGCCTCACATCTTTTTCTGACCTTAAACTAAAAATAAATAAATATTTCCAGAAAAAGCTGCATCACTCGGACATACGTGCCTGTTGCTGGCTGCTCGGACTGACTCAGAGGTTAAGGTCACGGTGGGACGTTTCCATTCGGACATCCTGCCCCCAACGACCCTCAGCAGGTGGGAGCAGGATGCAAATACGCTTCCCACATGCAAGCAGACAGATAAACGCTCACAGAGAAAACAAAGAAAGAGAAAGAGAAATCCGTTTTTTGGATGCAGGTTTCTGAGGAGGGGGATGAACAGACAGGTAGAGCTGACCTTCTGCTCGCAGCTCGGCTGAAAACTGTCTGCAGGTCATCTGTGACCAGAAGACCCAGACAGAGAGAGAGGAGCTCTGAGGTTCTGCTGTGAGGATTTAGGAAGCAGCTCAGACTCAGTCTAGTAGCTAAGAGTCATCCCCAACTCATCCTCCGAGCTCTAACAGGTTGGACGTCTTTGCTTAAAGCTTCGGCATGCAAAGCTGCAGGTGAGATGCATTCCTTCAAGAAATGCTATTTTCATTTTAGTTTGTTTTCCTTTTTTTTTAACCAATTTTAAACATCTCGGCAGGTCAACTACAAAAACCAAACAAACTTATTCTTATATGTAAGCAGCTTCATCTCTTCAGGATCCACCTGAAAGCTGAGAGTTTTCTGCATCAACATGAACAAAGATGGACGAAGCGTTTGCTGAACGCACTGACACTGAAGCCAAAAGGTCCTTTTTTAGAGCCGCCATGTTGTATTACAGAATCTAGAGGCTGCACACTCGGGGCATGGGGCAGACCCCGCCTCCCCAAGCTGTCAATCACAGTGTAACAACACTTTTCTTTAGCCTTCAAATAACTAATTGAAACTAAATGTATCGAATAATGCATATATGAGCATAAAGCAGCAAGGTGAGAACTACACGAATCAGCAAAAATTAATACCTGAAAACATTTTCTAAAGTGTATTTTAATGTTTTAGTCTGGAAAATGCCCCATTTGTTTGCATGGAGGGGCGGGGCTTAGAAATTACACTGGAGCCGGCCGCTAGGGGGCGCTTATCCACTGCGACTTCAACTTCCTGCTTCCGGTCGTGTCTCCAGCACGATTGTGAAATAAAATAATACTAATTAAAGTTTCATTGTAGAAGGTTTAGCCCAGCCTGCTTGCATTGTTTCTGTTAAAGTTGCTTTTAATTATTTTCAAAACCCCAGTACAGGAAAACCCCATTTATATGTCATTATATTCTACACAATAAAACTCTGATTAAAAATAGCGTACCCAATGTGTAATTAAAACTTAACTCTATTAACTTTACAATATTCTGCACAAGTTGATAAACGTGAAATATGTTCATATATTTTCTGCATATGTAAACTGAAAACAGTGTAAATATTTTAGTCTAAACTGTAAAGGAAAATTATAAAAAAGTGCAGTTTTAAAAAATAAATTGGATTTATTTTTATTTTAAATTCATCACTGGGAGTTTCTGACCACTAGAGGCGCTACTGAGCAGTTTTTAAATAGTTTGCATTCTAATTTTGGTCTGATTAAAAAGGAGAGGCAGATGAAGTTTCACTGTAATTAATTTTAATTAAAGTAAAATCCAAACCTCTGAATTCCAAACCCTCACCACAGCGATCGAACGACCGGGCTCATCCAGTCACTCGCTCATATTGTGAACGCAGACTCTGTGGAGAGGATCAGAAGGACCCAAACTGTGTTTAAGCATCATTACTGGACACAGAAGTGTTTAAATGTAAATGCAGGACCACAGAAAGGCTTTGTTAGGCACTTAATCCACCCACAAACCTTGACTGCACTGCTGTGAGATGTGACCATGAATCAGAAGGTCTTGGCCTGCTCCGCTTTGGTCACATTTTAGTAAAAATGTTGATTATCTGAACCACTACATCGTTCTCAAAAGTATATTTCCATCTTTGGTAGAGAAGTGTACTAATGAGGGAGCCCTTTACGTTCCTTCTTTCTGCCACAAACCATCGGACTCGTCTTCACGACAAAAAGCACCAAGATGGAGAAGCAAACATCTAACGTGTGTCGCCAGCGTCTCAGCAGGATCTGCAGCGGTCAAACATCGAATCAGAAGGAAGCTGAGGGCGACACGTCCAGGAGCTATCTGTGCTAAAGGTCGTGACCCGAGCCGGGAGCAGGAGGAAGTTTGTCTGCAACAAAACAGGAAACTTAACAAGAAAACGACCAGCTGAAGAAGGCGAGAGGTTTGAAAAGTCACAACATTCTTCAAATACGGTGAAGTTTCTTCATGGTTTTTATCAGTTATTGAAGAAGCTAAACCATGATCTGCGTAGAACTACATTTAATACCGAAAACAGCCTGAATATGTGCCGGAGGAGCTGAAGCACAGCAGAGAGGGATGTGGGAGGGGCCAATGACTTGTTTTTATTTAATCCTTACCCATGAGGCCCGGTTGGGCTCAGCCTAAAGGGTTCGCCTGCCTGCGGACGGCCTTACGGGTTGGATGAAGGGCGTATTATTTACTTTAAACAGTTGATCAAACTTAATAAAGTTTTGAGGTATAAAGTTTTAACATCTTTAAGATGCTAAAACTTCAGCTAACCAACTTCTCTATTTAGATTCAATGACCTACATGACAAATATGAAACCAACTGGTGAAGAAAATAGAACCAGGACCCAAAGAGACAAAAATACTCTTTAAATTTAGAGAAGACCAAAATAGAAACCAACATAAAGTAAAATTAGAGCTAATGTTGCCCATTTTCTGTTATAAAAGAAACCAATCATTGCTCCAAGTCATAAAAGGACAATGATTGGTTTACTTCCTGCTCTGCTGCCACCTAGTGGGCAAAAAAATACAAATAAAATCAATAAATGCAGCTTTGATTCATGTTAATTGTTGGTGTTTTGGCTTCCATTTTAAGCTGTTGAACGCCTGCGATTCATTTAAAAGTGATGTTTTAGAGGATTAGTTGTGCTGTTCTACTCTGGGGTGTCTTAGAAAGTCTTACAGCTTCTCAAAATAAGATCAGATTGAGCTTTTAGATACTTTAAATCAACATCCGCTGACTGAGATTTGACAAAAATGAGGAGAAAATTCAGATTTCGGTTCAGAAACTAAGTATTTATAGATGAGAGGACAATTTAAGCTGCGATTACGCCCCAGAACTTAAACGAAGAGATAAAAGCATCAGCCAGGCCTCGACACTTTGTCCTCAGAAACCAGCAAGTCAACAACCAGGATGAGTTCAGACGTGAGAAACAGCAGCAGCAGAACAACACAAGGAGACGGGATTCTGATGCCGCGTGTGAAGAGGGAGGGCGCCGACCCCTGCGTCAACCTTAAACACAACACATTGTTTTCTTAAGTCTTTTTCTATATAGAGGCACATAGAAGGCTTGCAAGTTACAGTTTCAAAGCATTTACGTGTTTGAGCCAAGAAGAGCACGACAAAAACACACAAACTCACGAGAAAAGTCTCCAAAAGATTGCTCAAGTTTCCCAAAGGACACAGCAGTTATAATAAATAAGAGAAACTGCAGTAATTATATGTGTGTGTGAGGGGGTGGGGGTGGGGGGTCCTGGACCTAAATAATTAATATTATATTAATAACAATAATAAAAATAACGTCCAGTTCTTTTTTATGTTGGAGTGGGAGAAGGTTGTGATTGGCTCAGTACAGAAAACAAGCAGAATATAAGAGGTTTTCTTCCACACACACACACACACACACACACACCAGTGTGCGCGGCTGCATCCCGACTGCACCATCAGGACAACGAGCTGCAACAAATTCAGCCTCACAATTAACCCAGCATCTGTTAAAGACGAGATAAACGAGTTATTTGGGATTTCCTATAAATAGAGCAGCAATAAGAGCAGAAACAGAAAGAAGGAGCTGATTTAGGAGTCCAGCTCTGTGTGAAAACCAGAAAATATTTTGGTTTCATTTTGACTAAAAGTGACAGAAAAAAAGTCAATTTGATCCTGATGAAAAAAGTTACACATAGAAGTGACAATATTTACCCCTTTACAGAACAAAAAGAGCTCATTAGCTGGTTTTCATCAGGATGGAGCAGAAATTTGATGTTAATAATAAAAAGAAAAGTGAGCCGACTGATGTCATCAACCCAAAGATTTACGTTAATTAAAAAGCAAGCAGTTTGCTACAGAAGTCTAAAAATAAAAACAAAGTTTCTGCATTCTGATTGGTCAGCTCCAGTGGCCTGATCAGGCCACGCCCACATTCCATGTTAGCTCCGCCCACTTTAAAACTGAGTTCATCCCAGGTCAGATTTATATTATTTTTAAACACAGGATCATTTCTTTTTTAATTTTCATTAACTTAAACAGAAATTAGAGTTAGGAAACATCTAAAAAATGTTTTTATTTTTATTTTTTATCGTTGGGTTCTGTGGAAAACGATGGAGGAAAGCCATCTGTGTTAGTTTCGTGCACTAACACAAGGAAGGTTTCAGTTCCCTTGTCGCAGCGCAAATAACCAAAGTTTTGTTTATTTTTAAGCTTTCTTCTGCTTTTCTTTGTTCTTTTTGATGAAATCCAACATGGTCACTTTAGCAGCTCAACTAAATGTAAAAAAGGTTCTGCAAACAAACAAATCAAATTAAAAAGGGAATATAATCAGTAAACAACCTAAAGACAGCCCACACCTGCATGCTACCAGATGTTGATGGTGTTCTGATGATGTCATCACGAGGAAGGTCGTTTCTGCTTCAGCTCCCTAAATGCTTTTATTTTGGTTTGATTACTCAAGACAAACTGTTAAAGCTAAAATCACAAAAACCAAGCAGATACCAGCACAACTAGAAAAATAAAGATTCTGCATGAGATGAATTTGATGCAACTCGACCTGCTGAGAAACGCTGACCTCAGAGCAGCAGAGGGGCTCCCACAGGCACGGAGAGACAAACATGTTGTCAAATAAATCCTCGTCTCGAGTCAATAATCAGCCTGCAGCCGAGCAGCCCGGTGAACACACACACACACACACACACAGAGCCCAGGACATGGAGCTGGATGTAATCAAAGGAAAGCATTGGAGGTGCAGTACCTATGAATGACCACTAGGAGGCCCTGAAATCATCAACCAGGCTCTAACGCTCCCCCGCAGGCCGTCTGCGGCTGCAGGGTTAGATTCTGTACATGCAGTCGTTTAATAATCTGATGCAACACTTGCTTCGAGTAGGCAAACATTTAGATTATACACAGATAGCATTAAATCATTCATCTTTTTTTTATACAATCTGCTCATCTTCCACCATTTTTCAGCGAGAAAAGTTTGGAGCGCGATCTTCTCTGATCATGTTTAAGTAGCAGGTGGTGCATGAAGTGTGTGTGTGTGGGGGGGGGGCATACAGATAACAAGAATTCATCCAGATTATATGTGAGGGAGGCCTCCCCCTCTCCTCCCACCGTGTCTCCTCGTTCTGCTGCGTCCTCCGGATGGGTGGGGGGTGAGAGGGAGTCCTGCCGGTGACGGGGCAGCGACCGGAGCTTTTGGATTCTTGGTTGGATTTGGATCTTTTCCTCCTTCCTTCCCTCCAGTGGAGCTCAGTCCCCCAGGATGACTTTCACAAAGCTAGCCACGTCGGTTTCTTTGGCCTCGTGGGCAGAGAAGAAGGGATGTTGCTGCGGAGACGGACGTCAGGTTAGAACCACCGGAACATCACGAGACCAAAAACATCAGCTTAGAACCACCGGAACATCACAAGACCAAAAACATCAGCTTAGAACCATCGGAACAACAAACCCAGGAGAACAGAACAGGATGTGGTTACATCTTCAAGCCAAACCTTGGATTTTTTTCATCAACTTGTGGTTATTTTGGTTAATTTAAAGATGATTTTATCACCTAATGGTCATTTTTTTAATCTTATTTAGTTCTTTCCATCTCAGTCTTTGCATGACTTCCTGGTCATTTTGTGGCTTCTGCAGAAATGTTCCTTATTTGTGCTCATTTGCACATTTTAATGGTTCTTTTTTGCCTCTTTTTTTTACCTGTATTGATCAATTTGTGCTTGTGATGCAACTATATACTGATATATGTTAATCTGTATCTTCTAAAATCCCGTTTTTTCTTATTTGTTGCATTTTTTATCCCCTGAGGCTCTGAATGGAGACATGGATAAAACTAAATGAAGGGATGGATGGATTGTATTCATTTGGTGTTTTTAATTGGATTTTGCATCAATTCATGGTAATTTCCTGAGAATAAGTTGCAGCAGTTTCATTTTGTTGTATTTTAGTTTGTTGAGGATCCGACAATAAATCTGTTTGTGTGGCTGTTTCCCATCAGTTTGCTGTCACTGTGTATTTTATTTACTTGTTTGCATCTTTCACTGCTGATTTTGTGTTTTCTGACTCTGATTTTGCACCTTTTTGTTGTCGTTTTAAAGCTTGTTTTTATGTTTGAGTCTTTCTTTCTTCAAACTGAGCCGACTGGGTCTGTTTTTATTAATCAGTTTGTAGGAATATTCAGAAGAAATGCTCATTTCTGTAAAACCGGCGCTGTTTCTGTTTTTTTGATGTAGCTTTGCGTCTGTTTGGGTTCTGTTTTGAATTTCTTTTGGTTTTCTGAGACTGTGTGGAGTTCACTTTGAGTCCATGTGGTGTTTTGTTGACATTTTTCTGTTATTTATGACTCTGTTTGTGGTCACTGCCTTCTTTCAGCCTGAAGTGAAGTTGTTGTGTTCGTGTTGCAGCCTTTCTGTGGTCAGTTTGTTTCTGTCGTTTGTCTCTTTGCTGTGGTTCCTCCATCTGTCTGCAGACAGACACGGAACCACCGCTACAAGGTGCAACAACCACCACGCTCTGGTGTGTCCCGTCTTCTGGACATCCTGTCATAAATGTGATCGGATGGAAGAAGACAGTCTGAGAGCGCCCTCCTGTGCCTAATTACCAACATTACAAGCTGCCGCCCATCTGAAGGACGAGAACGAGGAGGAAACTCACCATCAGTTCTGTGTAAGTCGGCCGCTCTTTGGCGATTTTCTTTAAGCTGCAGAAGAAAAAGAACAAATCAACAAACTGCTGCTGCAGCTATCAGTAAACTGGCTGAACGATTCACAGGAAACAGGACAATTAGTGTGATTCTGACAGAAAATGTGCTCCGTTTCCTTTTCCTAAGAAACCATCTCCTGCTCAGACATGATGAGTGAGAAGGGATGGGAAATTAAATCAGTTTGTGGTACTTTTGATGTCACAATTAAACTCTAACACATCCTGACTTTTGAAGGCATTTCTCACAAGTTTAAACACTGTTTTGAGCATAAAAAAGTTGAAGAGTTCAAAAAAAAGGATTATTGCTATTAGAGCGAAAGCCCAGGACGCCCGAAGCAGAATTTATTCTTCAGTAAACAAAACCTTTATTCAATTAGGAAGATGTGGAGCGTTTTGTGGCAGAGTAAAAAAACAAACAGAGGATCTTCAGGATATTCCACAATATGTTTATTCAGCCAGCAGCTGAGCGAGTATTTTAACCTTTAACCTCTGACACATTCAGGTAATAACTCTGCTGTGTGCGCGGGTCATGTAAGGTCAGTTGGAGGTCCGGCAGCTTGGCTCAGGACGGGTTGTGTTCAGACTACCAAACGTTTGTGGATCAGAAGGAAGAAGCCTGCCTCGGAAGGTTGTCTGAGGGAAAAATGGTTCCAGTGGATCACATTCTGTCCACTCACACGCCGTCTGACTGCTAACAGGACGTATGAACAGCCCCGGAGTGTGATGTCACTTTAACTTTACCTGCTCTTATTCCCACAATCTTTACATTTCTTCCACAGTTTATATAAATCACAGCTTTAGGCCTCGCACAAATCCCCTTATTGTGCAGAGCGCAGACACCCGAATCTGAGCTCAGGATTTTCTCTCCTCTTTGTAACTTGTTAGATATCCAACATAAAATACTGGAGAAACAAGAAAGTTTACGTGTGACACCCACATGCTTCTGTCTCCTTCAGGTCCGAAAAGTTTTCACTACGACTTCATAGTTTTTGATCAGCAGCTATTTATCTGAGGCTTACTTTCTGCTCCGTGTTTCTGTTAATAAGAATGCAGTCATGGAGTGACAGACGCAGGTTTGTCGTAACCATGGAGACCATAATGAGCCACTAGCTGCAGCTTTAACATTTCTTCTGATCTCGGTTCAATCATCAAAACTTTGGCCGGTCTGCGCTTTTATTCTGACAAAAGGAAATTAAATTATTATTGGGTTTTAGAGAAATAAAAAAGATTTTCAGGCAGGAGCTGCATCTAGTTACAACTTACTGCTCACTGATCAGTTTTATTCTGCAGCCAAACAAATTAGATGTCAGATGTTGGAACGTCCTGCTTCCTGGCAGCTCATTGGCTCGTCTTTAATTAAGGAACGCCTCGCTGCTCTCACAGCTACAGGCTGCATTAATACCTGCAGGTGTAACCAAGCAACAGAGAAAGGAGGAAACAAAACCACCAGGAGGACGTAAGAGAAGAAATTTAAAAATGGACACCGGGTGGACAGATCAAAGATGGAGGCCTGAGGAATAAGAGAAAGTAAATTAAATCGTTTAACTCAGTTTAAACTGATTCACTGATGCTGCTTCCAGACAATCCTACAATCTCAATTAAATCACAATTAGGTAATCTGCAACAATGAAATATGTCACTTAAATGTTTACTGTGGTCTTAAACAAAATCAAACCTGTCAGAAAAACTAAACGCTGATGTGCACATGTCAGTTTAATCTGTAGTTGGCGGTCTCTGGGTGGGACAACAACGTACCACTGAGAGGTGAAGTCCACAAACTCTGGGGAGAAGTTGTCTGCAGGAAGCTGGGGTGAAGGTTCCTCCACCACCTGCTTCAGCTGCTGAAAGGGCGTTCCCCACGTGTCGTACGGGAAGCGCAGGATGGCGAGCTCGATCTGAGGACACACAAACCAGCTGCTTACAATCCAAGGAAACAAACGTCCTCTCAGACTGAACAGCTCCCGACTCTTACCATGGTGATTCCTAAACTCCAGATGTCAGACTTCACGTTGTAGCCTTTCTGGTTCGTTTCCGGGTTGATCCTCTCCGGCTGAGGAGGGAAAAGGTCACATGATGATGACATCACTTCACCCAGCCAATCAGCAGCTGAGCAGATTAGGTGCGGATGATGATAATGAGAGACTTGAGGAATAAAAAGGGTTTTAGTGCACGAAGCTGAACCCAGATTAATATTTCTGCTGTTCTAGTTGAATTATCAGGCCTCAGTTATACAGCGCAGTTACCACGTATCATATATTTATTTATTTTACCTTTAATTACCTGAACTAAAGCAGTACTTCCTGTTTTCTTTGGGTTCATTTACTCAACTTTAATCTGTAATTCAGACGAATCCAACGGTAACATCCATACTTCGTGTTTTTAAAACCTGGAATGAATCCATCTACTTCCTGTACGTCTGGAACGGATGTTAAATGCCAAAGGTGAAGTTTTAGGATTCTGCTGTCAGGCTGCACTGAAGGTTAAAGGTCAAATCTAAAGGGAGATTGTTTCTGTCACTGTTTACCTTTAAATCAATATAAACTGGAGTTTTAGGCACGTGCATCTCTCAGTTTTAGGACACTTTCAAATTTGACAACTCTTTGTTGCCAAAACAAAAGGGCGATAATGTTTTTACCTTTGTGTGTGTGTGTGTGTGTGTGTGTGTGTGTGTGTGTGTGTGTGTGTGTGTGTTTGTTAGACAAATATATGAAGAACCACAGGATGGATTTCAATAAATCACTGGATGAACGTCTCCAACTGAGGAACAATTAGAGCCAGCCTGATTCAAAATGGCTGCCACAGCTAACCAACCCCAGCCTGCACAGAGATGGTTTACAGGTGGTAGTAGCTGAGAGTCCTTCCCAACACACGACCACAACAACCAGAACTCAGTTTCTTTTCATCTTATCTTAGTTTAAAATTCAGTCATGACAGGTGGCGGGTGATATGCATTTCTTTCTAAGAGTTTGCTCTTTTTTTGAAGTTTCAGTCGCGCTAAACTGAGAGGAACATTTCACTGATTCAAGCATAAAAACGGCTCCTAAACTCGTTTTTTTTATTTAAACATCTGCTGAAATGTGACAGTTTGAGATCTTCAGTGCAGCTGAGGTGCTGTGGTGTCAAAGTTGGGGTTGGGAGCCCACTGTGGGTCTAGAGAAGATCTACAGAAATCAAATGATGCCTTAAACTGTTACAAAGAGATAAAAACTGGTCATAAATGGATAAAAATCCGTTTAAAGGTGAGGAAGGCTCTTTGTGGTTTCACAAGCCTCTCTCCGTTTGAGGCCTCTGAACCTTTTTATTTTTGTTAAAACAATATGAGTAAAGATGATCCTTGACTTCAGCTGGACCCTGAAGCAAACAGCAGGTATTTCTGCTTACCGCCATGTAGGGTTTGCAGCCAGCGTCCATGGTTTTCGCCACAGAGTCCACCAGGTAGCCGCTGATGCCGAAGTCGCACATCTTCACCTGGCCCTGAGTGTTGATCAGCACGTTGGAGGGCTTCACATCTGGACAGAGCAAACAGCTGCTGAACAAACCTGATCTAAGATCATCAAACACTGACATCCTGAGTCCACCTGAAAAAGAGGTTTTGTTTTCCTACAGTCAGGAAATAAGACTGATGAGCCAATCGGGTTTCTTGCTTGCAGGAGACAGATAAATAAAACCCATCAGACTCCGTGCAGCAGCTTTCTGTCGTTTTTATTGTTAGATGACAGATTAAAAATATTAACTCGATGTTGTCAATGTGAGCAAAACTAGACAACTAATTCCCAGCCTGCAGGAAAAAGATGAACATTTCTAAACTTTAATTAGAATAAACTCCTAACGAGCTGTGTTTCTTAGAAAGTGAAAGGGTTTAAAGGAAGGCAGGAAGCAGCGGCGTCTCTGAGACTTTAATGGCTTCCACTCAGGCTCTTACCTCTGTGGATGACTTGCAAATTGCTGTGCAGATGCTCCAGAGCTTTTACTATCTGTAATATTAAAGAACATTAATAAACAAATGAGAGTTACGTAACAAATGCATGTGATTATGATGTCAGAAGTGATGGGAGAGAACCCACAGAGACAGCGATCTTCCCCAGGATGTCCTCGGGGATGGTCAGGCCCTTCTCGATCACCTTCTTGTAGAACTTGTCGAGGGAGGTGTCCATCAGCTCCATGCAGATCCAGACGTCGCCCTGGCAACAGACGAAGAGGGGGAGGTTTTGGAAGAAGATCAGGATAAAAAAAAACAAAAAACTGGTGAAACAAAGCAGCCAGGAAGCTGCAGAGTCTGAGTCACAGCGAGGAAATCCTGAACATCCACTCACTGCTGCAGGAAGTTTTCAGAGGAGAGAACTGACTA
Source organism: Kryptolebias marmoratus (assembly GCF_001649575.2). Lineage (NCBI taxonomy): Eukaryota > Metazoa > Chordata > Actinopteri > Cyprinodontiformes > Rivulidae > Kryptolebias > Kryptolebias marmoratus. The sequence goes on from NC_051446.1 coordinate 25,702,600, forward strand.
CAGTCAGAATAATGATAATCCTGTGTTTTATTTCCACATGCAAAAAAAAAAAAAAAAGATGTGAGACTGTGTTGACATGATGCTAAAGGAGAGATCTGATTTGATAATTAGGTTAAATGTTGCAGCTGATCCTTTCTTTTTCTGGTTCCATCATCAAAATTCCTTCCTTGTCTGTTTGTTTTGCTTTAATTGTTAATCGCTCACATTTCGACTGTCAGCTGCTCGTTAGTCGGAGTTAATTCTAATTAAAATGTTTCAAACTCCAGAAAGATGCCAAAACTTCTGACAGATGTTCATTCAGGATAACACAAGCAGAATTATGTCCTAATAATCACAGATTTGCAGATTACCTCTCTGAATAGCGCTCCGTAGAAGGTGACTGTGTAGAAACAGTCCACCGTCCTCATGGAGATGTCCAGGTCCATCAGCAGCCTCTTCTGCTCCTGAGTGTTCACCGTGGCCCGAATCCGCTGAAACAGAACCACAGGAAACACGACTGAGGAACCGTTTTCTGCTGGAGAACAAACCGGAGAACATGGGCGCTCACTCACCTTCACGGCCATGATCAGGTCGGAGGGAACGTGTTTCATCTTGTCCACCACGCCGTACGCTCCTCGCCCGAGCTCGCAGATCTGCTCCAGGTCGTCCGCCTTCACCTCACATTTCTGCTCCGGACACAACAACATCTCCGCTTGTAACTAGTTTAGACATGAACTCTCATCTTGATCAGATAAAAGGAAATACTTTTTTTACAAAGAGAAACTTCTAAAATAAAAAAAGACGATTGAATCCTTCAAATGCTTCAGTAATTTCCAATTCTTCAAACGTGTGGATATCTCCAGAAAACTAACATCTATGCCAGTGGAAAATTCCTCTTATTTGATGAGTTTAAAATAAATATTGGCATTAAAGAGCATTCCAGTCTCCCCACAATCAGAGGACAGCTGTAATGTTCAGCGGGGCGAACGGAGTGGATCAACAATAAACGCACAAAGGAGGGGAGTGAAAGGCACCACCGCGGCGTTACGACAAACACAAAACACTGAGTGGGATCAGGACAGGTGGAACCAAAATAAATTCAATTACCTTTTCTCCGATTGTTACACAAGCCTTTGAATCCAAATCTCTGGGGGGTCTGAAACACAAAAAGACGTGTTATTTCATCAAAACTGGTTAAACTGGACGTTTAAGGATGAAAAACACATCTTTGGAGGAAAACTGCAGATCTCTACAAAAAAATGGAACTATAAATACAAAGTTTTTCTTTACAAATAAAGTTCAGGAAATTGTAGAAATGTATTACAATAGAAATCAGTCTGCAGCTGCATTTTCTAAGTTATGGTTTTGAATTCTGATCATTTTATTTGTGAACAAAAAGCTGAAGCGTGGTATTTACAGGAACAGTTTCCTGGTTTATGTTTCACATGTTCAGCAGTCTGACAAAAGATCAGGTTTGTTCAAACCAGGAAGTGAGGATCAATAAAGGTGCAGGATGTGAGCGTGCACGTTACGAGCGCCGAGGCTTACACTGCAGCAGGTGTTGGCTGCTCAAACACCTCCTTGGAGAGCTTGAGCACCGGCTTCTTCTTGCCTGCAGACGAACACAAGCAGAAGGTGAGATGAGACATTTAAAGACGAGTGCAGTTACCTGAAAATCATTTCTTACCGTCATGTTTTCTAATTAAGGTGCAAAAGCAAACTTCCTGAGAAAAACTCAGAAAATAATAAACATTTGCTCTAACAGCAACAGACTAAAGACATTTTTGCTTATTTGGTTTAATGCATAAACATTAAAGTTATTACTTTTTGGAAGTCATTCCTGTTCCTGTCTTGGTTTTCAAGCCACTATTTCTCCAGCAGCAACTAAAAATCCGAATATAACTAATCGGGCTGTTTTAGACGTCTTTCTGCAAACTAGATCCACAACAAATTGTGGATTTCCTGTTCAGACAACCAGAGGCTTCTCACGGGCTCTTATATCTGTAAAACAACTTGTTTCCGAAACATGTAACCACTGATAGCATGTTTCTGTAGTGAGATTTCAGATTACAAGAAAACCAGACAAAGAAAAGCATTTCAGCATTAAAAAGAAAAAAAGATAAGAAGAATGTTTCCGAACTCAGCTGCAGTCCGGCACTTCGACTGTGACACAAAGCAAATAAAGAGTTTTAACACCGGGTACATTTGCATAAATTAAGAATCAAAAAAAGTCATAAATTCTCTTGCAGGAGCTTGAGTTGTTGCAGCCGTACCAACAGCAGCTACAGCTCTGAATCAAGTTTCTGATTGACCAGATAAAAATAAAAAAGCAACTATCAGTGAAGCCTGTAAGCATCCAGCCACATGGATGGTTGGTAAATCAGCTGAAGGACGATGAAACTCTGCAGCTTCACAGTCAAATCAGGGTTTTAATCCTTTTAGGACCTTTTTTTATTCCTTTAATCAATTCCAGGAGGGTTTGAGAGCATCTGCTTTAAGTTTAATCAAACTTTCATTTCTGTTATTTAATCTTTTTATTTTGATGGATATGTTTGGTGCTAAAATGGCTTTCTGTTGAGCTGTCAAATTAATGTCGAACAAAAAAACCTGATGTCATTTCCTCTGTGAGGAACAAAATACTAATAAAATGTCAGTTTGATAGACGAAAGACGATGAATACATGAAAAAATGAGCACTTTAAGCAGGAATTTCAAAGGTGATTCAGTTCATTTGGTGCAAATTGTGCAAAATAAAAGATAATACAGAACGAAATATTATCTCCAAATGAGAAAATACTAATAAATTAAATGTTTAATCCTCACATGAGCTTCCCAGCGAGCTCCGGGTTCGGTTGCTGTTCAGACATGGTTATTACTCACCTGGTGTTTAAATGTGTTTATTAGTCACCAGAAGGCATGAAAATTATGACCGTTTTGGCTTCAATGCTGTTGAAGATCACTGGGAACCCAAAACATTTCCACATCTCTGAGCTCCTCGAGCTCCTGCGTTTCACCTGAACGTTGTGTAGTTTTGTTGTCAAGTGCTTTCGAGAGTCATCCTCGTTTCCTTTTCTGTTAGCAAAAAGTCAAAAACACTAAAGTATTCTCCGTCTGACTGCATGACGCCTGCACCATGACACTTCAGTATAAATACATGTATCATTGCAATAAACTCAGATTAATGGTAAGTAAGATAAGAACTGGTGAACACAGGGCAAGATGTCTGTAATTACATAAATATTATATAAAAGAGCCCCTGAAATGTTTTAATCTTGCAGGATGCTACAATCTTATTTCCTCTTTAGAGTGATTCCAAAATGTCTAAACGACAAACTGGTCCAAACATCGCTCAGTTTTTATTATAAGGTGATATAATCCTTACAGTCCGATTTAATTTAATTAATTTGATTCAAAGAAAAGCAGTCAGAGCCCACAGGAACAACGGGTTCAAAACTCAAACACAAGTTAAAGTTTTCATATTTCACAAAATGACATGTTTGGTTTAAAATGATTTTACATTCTGAATCTCTGTGCGAAGCGGCTTGCCTGGATGTGTTAAAACTCATGGATTATTGGAGTCTGAGAGCGATGAAGGTTTCAGCGTACTTCACTTCTTAACATAGCTCAGGATGAAAAAGCGGCTGATCATCCAGCTCCACTTTCTGCTGTTTTTCATTCCAACCGCAGCAGACCTGATTACAATCATTTCATCTGCTCCTTCAATGTGACAGAAACATCAGCTAAAAGTTAAAATGCGAAGGATAACTTCCACCGATTGCTAAACGTCACAAGCATCCCTCCCTGACGGTTTCCGCTTTCAGGGTTTTGATTGTCGTCGTCGTCGGTACTCACGGCTGGATGCAGTGAGCGGATCCAGATCCTGACTGAATGGAAAAGGTTCTGGGAGCAAGAAGGAAAAGAGGTCCGGTGACGCAGGGGTGCTGGCTCCATGTGGAGGTGCTGCACTAACTGTTCACCAGCTGTACGCCTTGTTAACCACGACTGAGCAGTTGGTTTATCTGGTTTAAACCTCCTCAGACCGGCTCGCTGGAGCTCAGCCCAGCCAGTGTTTCCTCACAGCTGAGGTAGGCTTCAGAGAAAAACAATCAGTAATTAAGAACAAAAAACAAAAAGAGGTTAAATCCATCTGAGCAGCACGCACTTCGGCACGTTGCTTTGCCTTGTGGCCCCGCCCCTTTTTGGATAAAACCATAATAAATCTACAACCTCAATTCTGAAGAAATAAACTGTGATGTTGGGTAAAATGTAAATAAAAAAAGAATGCAGTGATGTGCAAATCTCATAAACCCACATTTTACTCACAATGTATTAGAGTGAACATATCAGATATTAAAATTTAAAAATGCATAATTTTCTGGAAAAAATCTGGTAATTTTTCATTTGACGGCAGCGATAGGTTGATCCAGAGGCAACAAAAGGCTGTAAAAGTAAGAGGTACAAATAAGAAACACCTGGAAGAGCATTTTCAAACTAATTAGATTAATTGGCAGCTGGTCGGTCAAAGGAGTGGAGATAAAAAGATCATTTTAGAAGGAAAGATGGGCAGAGGTTGACCAGGCTGAGAAAACCTGTCTAAAAAAATAGTGGACCAATTTTAGAATAACGTTCCTTAACAGAAAACTGGGAAGACATTGATTCTCCCATCATCTCCAGTTCATCACATCATCAACAGATGTGAAGAATCCGTAGAAACCTCTGAGGTCAAAGGTCAGGGCTGGTTCTGGTTCTGCTCAGGAACACTGTCTGTAAACACAGTTCACCGTGCTGCTTAAAGCTCTATCAGGCAGAGAAGAAGCCAGATGTGAACAGATGTGTCTCCTCTGGACCAAAGAGGAGAACTGTTCTGAGGTCAGCCTGCCTCTCTGATGGTATGGGGGTGCATTAGTGCCTCCCATCCAGGACTGTTGAACAGATAACCTCAGGTCCAGATGTTTACAGACTGATGGAGATGCTGCACAGAGGAGAACATCTGGAACATCTCTGTATTGCTGTCGTAAAATTCAAATTTATCTTATTTTTTCCTGTAAAATGGTACAATTAGTTAGTTTTAACATTGACATGTTTATTATGTTCCACTGGAAATAAAATATTTAAGAGATTTGCAAATAGTTACATTTTGATTGCTACATTTTACACACAGTGCTTTTATCACAATAATTAATTTTGTCCCAAATCTTCGACCAGCAGTGAGCAAAAATAGCTGCAAGACATAAAATTTGAAAACAGCTAAAGCAAAGTGACTGACTGTCCTCTGGTTGTTTTTTCTGTTATCTATAAATAAAGAGCTGGAGTGAAAATAATTACTTTCTTATTCAGATGAATTTGATGATATTTTGACCTGAAACAGAAGAACGAGCTCAGGTGTGTTCACAGGGACTTCACATCTTATCTGCAAAAACAGAAATTCTTCTAGATGGAATGCATCCTTCAATTTTTTTTCTACTTTTTCAAGTCAAAGTGTGTGCTGTGAAACAGGTCTATCAAAGAAAAATCATTAGAAATTCCTTGAATTCTGAACTGTTTGAGGCCAAAGAAAAATTAAACTTCCCTTTAAAGTTTTTACAGTAAGAGCAGCCGAATAGCAGCCTCATTTTCCTTTTATTCTGAGCGTGTGAGATGCTCTAAGCAACTGATGTCACGTCGCGCTATTAAAAGCAACACTGAAGGTGTGTCTCAGAAAGCGAGGAGCGCAGCGAGAAGAATAACTGGAATTTCTCACATTGTTGTGCGGAAGAAACTACAAGAGCAAGTAGGAGTGGATGGACCTGTCTTTCCTGAGGGCATCCACACACACACACACACGCAGACAGTGTGTGTGTGTGTGTCCTGGCTCTTTCCAGTGGAACACGGTTTGACGCCGCTGTGTTATGCGTTCCTCCACTGGTGGCCTCATCCTGAGCTCCACTTTCCAAAGCTGCTTTGTTGCAGTAAAATGTCACTGTGAGCCCCTCCTACATGCATTTACACAGACAACAATAGTAACTGGAAACCGGGCAGAGAGCTAACAACTCGCAGTGGAAAGCAGAAAACATGCAGAGAAGTCAGAGCGACCCTGGAGGTGTGGAGCTGGCTGAGAAATCCTTCGTCCCTCTGCAGGAATCACAACGTCAGGTTTATCCTGCTGTTGTAGCACCACGTATTTATACGTGTTTGTGTTTATTCACATCTAAAACTGTCATTCACAGTAAATGTAGATGCATTAAGTGTGTTCAGCTGTTTTTCTTCTGATTCACTCCTTTAACTTTGGAACCCGGACAGAAACATTAAAACCTGCGGCTCCATCAGAAACAGCATGCTAGGACTTTTAGCAGCCGTATGTCGGTAAACAGTGACTCAGCAGATTCCAGGTCACTGGAGTTTCTGTGACTCAGCAGGTTCTTTGTTCAGTTATCAGAAATCCATCAGTTTTGTCCTGATTAGAACTTTCTCGGTTCAAAAGAACAGAATAAAACTTACAAAGCTAACAGGAAAAGGTTTTAAGCTGGAGTTTCAAAATAAAGCTTGGAGATACATAAAATAAAAGCCTGACTTTGTCATAGCTTAGATTATTATAGAAGTACAAAGAAGTAAAGTATTATTGGGCTTTATAGGAGAAACACGTCTGCAGAATCCTGGCAGTAAAAACCAGAATGATCTGAATATTTACTCCCAGTTCGGTGGAAGTTTATAAAAGTATTTGCTTGTCACGTATATATGCATGTATTTCTGATGTGCTGAAGATAAAAATAGACTTTACACACATGCACTCCTTTAGTTTACACAGTTCCAGCTGTTAACAGCGAGTGCAAAACAAACAGAAAACTGAAACACCGGCGGCCATTTCCTGTCAGCGAGCAGCTCCTGGGTTCTCCAGTCTGATGATTATTAATAAAAACAAAAATAAACTGGATTTAAAATAACTTTTTTTCCTTCAAAAAGCAATAAAGTGTTTAAGTGTTGTATTATTATAACGTTATAATGATTCGCTCTAAATAAATCAATCCTAAGAGAAACTGAAGCTCTGTTAAATACTCATAGTTTAAACAATTCTTGACTAAACTCAGGTAAAATCCTTTAAAGCGTTCAAATTAACATGTTTTTTATTGGAATTTGAGTACGTGAAGAAGCTCTTCTGAGGCCATTTTTCATCTACAAAAGGACAGAAATGAACTCACAGCGTTGTTTAAAAGGAGAATCTGATCTAAAAAACTGAGGACAATTACTGCAAACATTAGCACAACTAGCCAACTATAAAGCCAAAAAAATGTAAATAAACCTCTTTGAAATCTTGCAGATTGAAGTAAAGACGGCAGTGATTCTCTTGGGTCTTGGCCCTGCTTGAACTAGCCTTCAAAGAGTTATCTGCAACGGGTAAGATATTTAACTGTGGTTTTATTGTTTTCTTTTGGAAATAGGTGAACGATAACTCTTAATTTGAGGTTATGAATTCAGATCCAAGCCATTAATTAATCAGTTTGTGTTTTAAATTTAGATTTCAAAGCAAACCTGCAGCAGCTCCACATTAACTCCAATCAGAGCGTTAATCAGACCTGGAGCTGACCTCAAACAAAGAGCGTCAAAGTGAAGCGACACCATCCCTTTTTCCTTCGTTCTGAGACGTTTCTGCCTCCGAGCTGCGCTGAGATCATGAGACAAGAGGCGGCATGTTCCTCGCAGTCATTCCTCAAACCTCTGCACACATCTAACCCAACAGGACCGAGCAGAACGTGAGCTTCAGAGGTAAAACTGCAACCATGTGAGCAGAGATGAGCGCGGGATTATGTAATCTCTGTGGCTGGAAGGAATCAGCAGCAGCTCCGCGTGGATCACAACATGAAGCAATAATGGAATTATAGCTTTAAACACTAAAACTAAAACACAGAAATGAGGCAGTTAAATCGTTCATTGTGTCCTAAAATCAGTCAGATTATCTGTTTCACTCAGGGTGGTTCCTGATTCAGGTTTTAATTCTTTTTCCCCGGAAATGAGTCATAACGAGCCTCTACATTCACAAAATGCACAAAATAAATTCTGTGCAAATATTTACATCCACGGCCGTTTACCAAACAGGAAGGAAAACAAACTGCAATCATTCTTGGTAAAAAATAAAATAACTTTTCTTCCATTTTCATGCATTAGCTTGAATTTCTCTCCATTTTTCAACAGGATTTATAAAAACAGAAACAAACTCTCTTAGAGGAGAGCAGAATGAGTCTAACATTATTCAAACTGAACATTATTTTAAAGAAGGAGGAGGTTTTTTTATTATTACATTCAGCCCAACACTGCAGCAGGTAAACTGGAACATCTTCAGCATAAAGAAAACGTCAAACCCTGCATTTTGTTTCATAATGACACCAAATATGAGGCCAGCAATAAAAAGCTGCAGCGTTTGGACTGAATGCTTCTTTAATGTTTTTAAGATCAGTGACATGATGAATACAGCTCCTTAAACTCCTGGAAAACCTTTAAAACCGTAAAGTGACATCAAGCCTGAACATCAAATCCAGGTTTCAAAGTTACGTCTGAAAAAAGCTGCACCTAAACACACCTCAGAAACAGCCTGAACACTGACTCAGACGCCTGAGGCTGAAAACATTTAAACTACCACAAAGCTCTTATATCACGCTTGTTTTATACCGTGAACATAGCGCACTGAAGCAAAACAGGAAATACTGAGGAAGAAATTACAAAAAAGTGTAAAAAACACAAACATTTCAATCATTGTTAAACAGAAAAAAGCAAAAACGCTGTTCAGTGTGTTCACTAAAAAGCAAATGTGCTTATCACAAGAAGAAGAAGTCGTCAATGATTCAGCATCAACAAAAAGCCCGGTCTGTGAATCCACAGAACCAAAACAAGATGAAGCCTGAATCTCACAGGAACGGCATACAAGAGAAAGTTTCCAAAATGTCTCTAAATGTTTGCATTTGTTTTGCTGGACATGTTGAAAAAGCTTGCAAAACTAATTCTCCCCCAAAAATAGTCAGATGTGTCACAGGTGTCTGGAACCTGTCCCAAACTGTCTCAAACCTGTCTCAAACCTGTCTCAAACCTGTCTCAAACCTGTCTCAAACCTGTTTCAAACCGTCTCAATTTAGTCTCCATGTATCAGAAAGTGTGAGAAATAGGAGATGACTTCAGGAGCGTTTGGTGACCTGTGAAACTGACTGATTGGAGACAAGAAAAAAAGATCAAACTGTGGCTTTGTGATTTAAGGGACTTTCAGAATAAAAGCTTTTGCTGACCTCTACAGCAGATCGCTGCAGGGTTCAGCACAGCAGAGGTGGAGGTTTCAAACCTGTGAGCCAACGGGCAAAAAGAAAGTGAATTACCTGCTAAAGAGTGGCCTTTCTGTGCAGAAAATGCAGGAAAACTCTTTAAAAATTTCATTCAGTTCAATTCAGACTTTATGTGACTTGTTCAAAACGTACAGATAAAGTTTTACGCATCAAAATCTAAACCTGCTGACATCCTATGAATGTAATAAGTTTATTTACTACACAGAACATGATCTTCCTCTGAGCTGACGGGGTTTTATACACAGAAAACATCTGTCAGAGTCTAAGAGAGTTTGTTTTTTTACAGCTAATTTGCTTTGAAGAACTGTAAAACTTCAGAACAGCAACATTCATATTTTGTTTTTGAATCTTTCTCCTTTCAGGCTTTCTTCAGATCAGAACTCAGATGTTAAACTCCTTCCCTGTTCTAGTTTGTTCTTGCTCCACCTAATATCAACGGAAAGCGCAGCCTGCAGGGTGGGAGAGTTAAAAGCAGCAGAGCACCTCATTCCAAGTGATTTCCAGCACATGAGCTGAAGTATGTGCTGAAATGCTACAGGGAGCTGTGTGTGCCGGGACGCTCCGGACCAACGAGGCCTCGCTCCTTTTCTGCAGAAGTGACAGCGAGAAGAGAACAGCTGAGCGAAACAATGCTCCCAGTTTCTGCCACGCCCGGCAGCAGCACGCACTCGGCCTCATTGTGCACGCACGTCGGTTTGTCGGAGGTGGAGAGTTCTGCAGGGGGATCGGGTGCTGCAGGGCCGGAGAGGTCCGAGGATAATGAGCCCAGATGACTGGGGGACACGCGGTGCCTGCTGCTAACCCACACATGCACTCCGGCTGGAATTCAAACAATCCCGAGAGCTCCTCAATGGAATTCCAGAGAGCTGGAGGAAGACAGATCAATCAGGGAGGGAGGGAGGCAGCAAACCGCAAACATCAACACGAGGAGGGACAGGAAAAGACAGGAACACAGAGGGAGGGGGGTGGGTTGAAAATAACTCCCCTCAGGCCCCTCGGCTGTTTGCCCCCCTCCGACCGCTCTGGCAGTTTGTGAGATCCTCCACACTTCCAAAGATGGCAGCTACTTTAGGTTACAGCTGCTGGACGCTCTTTTGGGAATCGTGTCGTCATCGACGCACGCTGCGTTTTCTGCTCGCTCACATCGAGCCGATTGATCCAGAATGTCGGAGCAGATGCCCCAATCTACTGGCTGAATATTAAAAAGAAAAAACCTGAAACAGCTGCAAATGCTGCAGGTTCACTTCTCCGATTTTCACCGGAGAATGAAACCAGGAGCTTAGAGAAACGGCAGCTGGACTTCCAAAAAAAGTTCCGTTGTTTGGTCACAGAGAAGTGAGTTTCGATGAATTAACGTCTTGCATCTTTGTTGTAGATGGCGCCGTGAAAGGAGAAGAGTTTGTGTCTAACAGGACAGAAACTTTCCGCTTTATAAACCTCTACAGCATCAGGTTCACATGACATGATTTCAACAACAATATGAAGAAATTCCTGCAGACATGAACCCCTGGAAATCCACTGAAATCTAAGTAAATATCGGTGCAATGAGAATGGCAGATTTGGGGTGTTAGGGTTATTTTTACTTTCACTCCAGGACAGAACTGCAAACATCCACATATATTCTAACTAGACACAGGACAGGAAGCTGGAAGCTGAAGTCACAAAGGATGAGCGCCCCCTAGCAGCGGCTCCAGTATAATTTCTAAGCCCCGCCCCTCCATGTAAACAAACACTTTCCTGACTAAAAAATAAAAATACACTTCAGATTATTTTTTTCAGGTGTTATTTTTGTTGATTCTCGTAGCTCCGACCTTTCTTCTCTACGTTTAAATGTGCAGTTTCTCTACACATTTAGTTTCAATTAGTTATTTGAGGCTTAAAGAAAAGCGTCACGTTTCGCTGTGATTGACAGCCTGTCAGCGAGTTGGGAGGATGTGGAGGCGGGACTACAGCCCCACGTCCTGCATGTGCAAAAATACAACATGGACGTTAATGGAGTCGATTAAATCATCTTTATTTATGTTGACGGCTGCAAAATATAACAAAATCTAATTGTCATTGAAGAAGACAAGGTGCCTGCTGGGTAATGCAGACTTTAAGTTTGCATTTGTTTAATTTTTACAGTTTCAAATTTCAGTTTGCAGAAGGGAAAAAAAACTCCAGTGTTTTATATTTAAATGTGGAAGAAAATGTTAGAGAATAATTAAGGGGTGTTTCTCTCAAAGGATGGAGAGTAATTATTTTTTTCTTAAATCCAGTCGGCCATTCAGCTCTTAAAAAAGGTCGTTTCACAGACCTTTCATGGTGGAGATGACTGAGTTCAGAAATGAGACGTGGAGCATTAATGTCTCCATTTACATGCAGTCGGCTCATTTGCATCTGTTAACTCTTTGGATATGTGAACGTGCAGCACCCCCACCCCCCCTGATCCTCACCCTCATTCTCATCACAGCAGTGAAATCTGGAACCTGCTGCTTTTACCAACAGCAGACCTGGATTTGTGTCTCTGCTGCAGCATCTCTCTGCTTTCCTGCACCCAAAGCTACAACAAGTGATTATTTCTTGAACAACAATCATCATCAACACTCATCAAAAAGCCAAATTTGTGCAGGTGAAACCAGCAGCAAGCAGGACGACTGTGCAAGAGAAATGTGATGTGGGCTCAGTTTAAGGTCAAACTGTTGGAGAAGATGCAACACGAGGATTTCATGTTTATCTTTGCTTTGGAGATTTGTTTTTATCGCTTTTAGGAATGAGATTTAATTTGCTCATGTGTGGTGGCGGATCTTTCACATTTAACATTTAAAAACTAAATCCAGATGAGGGTTACCTGCCCTGGGTAATGTTGTGTTAATTGAGTCCTGAGAGCAATTTATCACCGCTTCTTAATCTCATTTAAAAGAAGATTCTGTTTTTCTTGTTTCCCTTCCTGTAACTCGGCTTCCAACACGAGCCCTGAAGGATGATCGTACTGCTTCTCACTTTCTCTTCAAACATCTCACTGGTTTTTAGGTGCATATCCAATAAAACATCAATTAGGACACTGCTTTTTAATTAAAGCTAGAAGAAAGGTGAACATTTAGGACGACACTGCGTGCTCACCACAGTATTTGAACGTATGAAAGGTCAAGAATTACTCAAGGTTAAACCGGGGAGTCTTTACGCAAGGACTTTTCAAATATTTTCAATTTCACAACACATTTCAAATTTTACAAATGCAGCCTGCTGTTAAACAACAGTGTGGTCATGTCTGTCAGTAACTTTAAATGGCGTTAGCGTCATGTTTACATGCACAAATAAAAACCACCGACGCAGGAAACACACCACCACAAAGTTCAAATATTGATTCAGAGACACCAAAAAACTACAAATAAATGAGGAATATGCTCCAGCGATGCAAAACCCATCTATGTAGAGACAGGTGAGGAGAAAGACCCAAACACAAGTCTGCTACGAGTTCACATCACAGATACATTTCAAGAAAAGTCCTCCCTATCATGTCGGTACGCTCCAACGAGCCTCCGATCGTCATGAATATAAAACAAGTTCACAGATTGAAACTATCATTAAATATCCTAAAAACTGTTTTAAATTAAAGTTACCCAAAAATGCTTTTCTTGGTTGCTGCTAAGCATCACTGTAGCGTGATCAGCGTTGTGTGAGCAGGATTTATGTGTCACATTTTATAATCTGATCACTACGGTGGCCGGCAGGTGCAAACGCGCTGCAAGCACCTAAACGCACCACGAACACCTAAACGCACCATAAACTCGAGTTGGGCAAACTTTAAAACTCACAAGAACAAATGCAACAGAAAACTCTGCAAAGAAGAAATGCTGCAGTCACAGAAAGTAAAGGGCAGTTAAACGAACAACATTTATCTTCAGCTGCATAAAAACAAAAATTTTTAAGTGAAATATGAATTTTTTAGGTTTAAAGTTAATCAAAGCAGAGAGGAGCAGAAATCCTTCCCACTAGAAGCTTAAAGCAACTTTTTCCTGAACACTGAGGACTTATCTTCCTCCCATCTGTTGACTGTTTGCCCTAAAGGTGACCAATGGAACTCATTTCAGCCCAAGCACCATTTTGTTCTCTCAGAAAATCTCTAAACAAAATCTGAAATGAAAGAAAAACGTTCCCTGAGATTAATGGGCGGCACAGCTGCAGCTTTCTGCCCCGAACGTCAGAGAGTGACAACTGAAAGCCACTTCTGCTCTCAGGAAAGCCCCTGAGCGACTCATTCATGTACAAAACATAAATAAAAACGTGTGCATTATTCATCACAAGATGAGCTGGCTGCAACAAGACAGTTCCTCCGTGTGGGAGGGAGTGGGAGGGGGGTGGACAGATAAACAGGCCCCGACTATCCGGGACTCTCTCTCTGCTACCTGTTCACCTCCTGAGCAGCTTAGAGTGTGTGTGTGTGTGTGTGTGTGTGTGTGCTCTGCATGTTGTGCAATAAACCAGCCCCACTTTGGACTTCTGGGAAAACACGGTGAGGGGAGGAAAAAAAAACCCAGAGCTGCTTTCACTGCAGCTGCCCCCCCCCATGCAAACTGTATTCACTGGATATCCTGAAGAGCTGCAGGCTGCAGCCAGGGGCGGCTCCAGGTGGGGGGCACAGAGTGGCAGCCGCCACTGTAAAAAACTAAAATAAAAATAAAAATCCTGCCGCCCTGCTTACAGGCCGGTTCTTATAATGTTGTGCATTTTGTACACGGCTGAAAGTCAACAACTTCAGTCTCTATCCTAACTCTGCACTTCAGAGCTCACACACACACACACACACACACACAACTCTTGAATTTCAAAATGGTTTCACCAACTGGAGCGGGAAATTTCACCAGTAAGAGAGACGGCTCTGAAGACTTCCCCATCGTCCTTTGGTCCTGAGCGTTTCTACGACTCAGACAAATGTGAAAAAAGATCATCTGAGAAACATGTCAGATTTATTTATTTCTTTTTTAAAAATGATTGACCAAAGTCGGCCTTCAAAGTTGGCCCTCTGTGAAACGTCATATAAACTGTGGATCTCTGTTTGTGGAGGCGATTTAAAAGAAAAGAAAAGAGGAGAACTTTTGTTATTCTTTAGTGAGCCTGTGTGCAGAAACCAACCTGCTGCTAACTTTTAATTATTAAATAAATCTGATTTTATTGCTACAAAGACTAAATAAACTGATGCATCTAAATGTGAACCCAGAGCAGCCTTGGTGCACGGCTGCTCTGACGTGAATCTGTGAATTGGGACAGACTGGTTAACCTTCATGTTCCTGCCTGAATGCATGAATTAAAGTCTGCTGCCCCACCTTTGCCACCCCTGGACGCAGCTCTGGCTGTTGATGCTGCAGGGTGGCAGATCTGGGGTCAAAGTGTGCCGTGCATGCTGGGGGGGGGCACTTTCTGCCCGTTCCACATCTCACAACTAGCTTCTATTTTTAGATTTCTGACATTATTTAGTCTCCCAGAGGCAGAGGGAAATCTGAACACAAACTTGAACACTGACAGCTGCAGGTTGTCATGCCCCCCCCTCACCCCCNGCTTGGCTGTGGAATTTCACATCAGCCTCCTGCTCCTGCCGGAGCGGGGAGTCGGAGCGGCCTCACTCCTTTCTCCTTCCCCCCCCTTCCTCCCCTCCTGCACCGAAGCGTGCATACTTGTGGCCCTGGACGCAACATTTACCTTGAGCAGCGTGCACGGGCCCGTGCATGAACTCGTGCGGAGTTTTTCCTGTTTGTTAATACAAACACATACATGTCTATAAAGAGTTGCAGTGTCCTTGTCTGTCTCGTGACTGTAGGAGCTGCACATCCCCAGCCCGTGCGCAGCTATTAGCGTCAACATGAGTGAGTTGCACGCAGCATCGTCTTACCAGGAACTGTGCAAAGGGGAAGATCTCAAACAGGAAATGCAACTGACCCTCCTAAGCCTCGTAACTTTAACATGCACCGGCCGCGCTCGCGCTGCAGCCGTGCATGTTGCAAAGCGTGCAGCTGTGATTGCATGTGGCTAGTTGTGCACGGATCGGCTTCATGTCCTTACCTCCCTTCGGCTGAGACATTTCCCCTTTGCTTGGATGGGGGGGAGGGGAAGCACAAAAGACTTTGCCTTCCTTCTCGCTCCCTCCCTCCATCGAACTGGAGCTTCAGGCGGCTCGCGCTGCAACAAAGATGCAAAATCCAAGCCTCGGTCTTCATGCACTCGGACCCTTTCTCCGTCCGAAGCGCGCGCGTCCGTGCACGCGGCGCGGGTACGAATGCACGGCCCGCGCGGGCGTCAGGAAATCTGGGGAATTTGTGCAAAAGCGCTGCAAAGAATCCTCCGCAGCTCTTACATGATGGGCCGAGGCTGGCAGCTGAAAGCTCCTAACTTGGATCAGTGTGAGCCCCTGCGAGGCAACGCTCTTCCTGCTTGGAGCGCGGGGGATTGTGGGAAATGCAGTTGTGGAGGTGTGGCGGCGGGAAGCTTTAACTGAAAGTGTTGTTCAGAGGAAATGTTTCATCATAAATAACCGACTGTGACCGAATAACCGAACAGAACCCGGAGGAGGAGTCAAAGCAGCAACATGAAACAAGTCCACCTTCCCATGTGACTCAAAATAATTACATTTTTCATTGAAACAACTTTATTCTCCACCTTAAAAATCATAAAACTGCAGACTTCTTCTTCATGGATGAGCAGGATTTTACTGCTGTGACCTAAAATATTACATTTTATTTTCTGTTGTTAGTAAATAAACGCATATTTCATCTTTATCACCCGCCCCGGCAGGTAAAAGGCAGAAGATGTTTCTGTGTGTCTGTCTGTTAGCCAAATATCTAATTTTAATGAAACTCTTAAAATTAGCTTTTAGAGTCAACCCAATTCAAGATGGCCGCCACAGCTAGTCAACCTCAAAAGTAGCTAAAACTCAGTTATTTGTTTTATTTATAGTGTCTGCCAGTATCAAGCTGTGACAATTTCTTTTAATTTCTTCATAAATAAAGGTACACTAGGTTTTTTCCTTTCAGTATAAATTAATTTGTTTACATTTGTTTAATAATTTTAATAAAATTTCAACAAACTAAAGATAACAGAGCTCAAAGTAAAAGAAGACTGTAACACAGGAAGTCACAGAAACTGTAAAAGTCTTTATTATCAGGAAACAATGATGAAATAAAAACAGGGCAATAAAATAAATCACATTATTAAACTACAAGAAGAAGAACTGTAACAGAGTTTAACACGTTTTATCAGTAATGACATCAAATTATAAGAAAATGTAAAAAAAAACAAAATAAGATGAACACTTGGCACCCAGTTTGCAGTGATTTAATGATTTATTGATCAAAAAAGTGTTTTTAAACATTCAAAATGACATTTAACTCTTACTGAAACTAGATTTCTTCATTATCTTACCTTCCTGTTAAAATATAATTACTGAACTTTTCTTCAACATCTAAAAACATTAATTAAAGGAATGCATATCACCCGCTCGCTCACAAAGGTTTCAAACAAAAGAGTAAGTGTTGGGATGACTCTAAGCTGCTACCACGCTACAGCTGGCTGTAATATCTGGAAACATTGATTGAATTATGGCCACTTTAGGGTAAAACTTCACTGTTAAAATGTAATTTGATCAACGAATGATTGGATCAGAGTCGTGACCTTTTATTCATTAGCACCAAGAAGAAAAACTAACCTGTCAGTAACACTTTTACACGTTGTTTTATTTCTTCTAAAACATTCATAATTTCCTACAGTGTGAGGATTTTAGAAAACTTTAAGTTTATCCACATTAGCCGTCATTTTCAGGGAACCTTTGGTTCTGTGCGTTGACAGTGAGAAAATGGAGAACAGAACCAGATGCAATCAGACACCAGCTCCCCGGTTCTTCGTTGCCTGATAAAAACAGCACTTTTATACAACGGGATCATCCAATCATCAGACAGGATATGAGCGAGGGTGGGATGGGTCAGTTCTTTGTGGTGATCAGGGTTTGGTAAAGTGGTTTAACGACAACATGGAGGAAGAGTGACCCGTCGGCGAGGTACTCGGACGTCCGGCGGTACAGGTTGGCCTCAGACAGGAAGTCGCCACTTTCCTCGGTGCTCTGGTGGAAGTTGTAGACGTGCTTCACCACCAGCCTCCCCTGCTGCTGGGCCATCACCAGCACCGTCTTCTGGAAGTTCACGCCGGCGAAGTCGGCGCTGGATGTGGCCGGAGTGATGATGATTCGGGGGCGCCCTCCTTCCACGCGCGTGGGCTGCATGGCGCCCGTCTCCGTGTACATGGGCCTCATGCTGAGGGGTAACCAGCGCGGCGAGAACAGGGCGTTCCACGTCACCCTCCTGCTGGCGTCGTGGCTGCTGGGGCCCAGCTGGGTCTGGAAGCTGGTGCTGCGGTCGTCCCGGGTCGGGTTGTTGATGATCCACGGTGACCCCCACACCGACGACAGGTAGTTCCTGGGTACGAACAGGCTGCAGTTCACGTCGAAGTATTTGGCCATCTGCAGCGGCGAAGCCGAGTGGAACTGGTAGGACATGTAGAGCAGGTCGCGCACCGACTCCTGGTACCGAGCCAGAACCGTGGACTGGGTCTGCAGGCGGAACAGCTCCCTTGGAGGCATCATGGCGTAACGCACAGCTCTCAGAGCATTCTCTGCCGTCAAGCCGTCCGGCTGGTTGTGGATCATCCAGGCCTCCAGCGCCATGAAGAGCTCCATCTCGCTCTGCAGAACCAGGTCGGAGCGCTGCAGCAGCGTCATGAGCAGCTGGCTGCTGACGGTGGCCCACTCCCCGCTCTGCAGAACCGACGATAGGTTCCAGGCCAGGAACTGCAGGCAGCTGTCCCTCAGAGGGACGTCCCCCGCCTGCAGGGCGTACTCGTACCAGCCTGCCACCTGACCCGAAGGCGAGTCCCGGGCCAGGTTCTGGGTCATGTAGTGGGTGACGCCCTGCTGGAGACTCAGAACCTGGTACTTGGTGGCCAGTTTGTGGAGAGGTGTGGCTTGGTCCAAACGAAGAGAAATGTCTCCACAGTACAGATACCTGCAGAGAGAAACCAGCAAACTTCTCAACTCCTGGGGAAAAAAACAACAACCTTGTTTACACTGAGTGCAGACCCTCGTTTCAGAATTACATATTAATATATCTGGAAAACTACCAGAGTAAACTCCATCAAACTGCACCATTTTTATATAGTTCAGGATAAACTTTTTATGTTTTATTTTATAGTTGGAGTACCTTTAAATAGTTTCTGCTTTATTAGCTGTTAGCTTGACAGCTTCTGACTGCTGTATGCTGCAGGTAAGATACTGACCGCCCATAACCACCACACACAACACCACTTTCAAAGAGCAGAACTACTCCTTTAACTCTTTAAAATATGTTTGTCTTTCATTCCTGGGGCTTTTAGCATGGCTTTAACTTGAGACGTATTATATTTACGCCTCAATGAAACAACTCTGGTAAAACAAGAGCATCAGAAAACTTTTTTTTTAATAGATATTCTAAAAGCTCTGTGTTTAGAAAGACAAAATTATTCAACAGTTCAACTCACATGTTTGATTTGTCGTCATCAGGAAAAAGAAATTGGGGGTTTAATTTGCAAATTATTCCTTCTGCCATTAAGATATTAAATATAAGTGGTGTGTTTTTGAAATAAATTACTACAATTGTGTTTCCTCATCACAGTTTTAAAGTCAAGTTGTGCAGCTAAAACGAGATGTTTTGTGTTGTGTGAGATTGAACTCTAAAAAAGTCCCAGTTAGTTTTACTGAGAAGAGGATTCATCAGTTCAGGAAAAGAACCTCATTAACACACAGCTTCAGCTGCTGCAGCTTCGGCTGCTTAGAGTCTCAGCTGCACCAGAGGAGCAGCAGCCGAACCCAGCAGCCGAACCTAGCACCCGAACCCAGCTGCCAAATCCAGCAGCCGAACCCAGCAGCCGAACCCAGCAGCCGAATCCAGCAGCCGAACCCGGCAGCCGAACCCGGCAGCCGAACCCGGCAGCCGAACCCGGCAGCCGAACCCGGCAGCCGAACCCGGCAGCCGAACCCGGCAGCCGAACCCGGCAGCCGAACCCGGCAGCCGAACCCGGCAGCCGAACCCGGCAGCCGAACCCGGCAGCCGAACCCGGCAGCCGAACCCGGCAGCCGAACCCGGCAGCCGAACCCGGCAGCCGAACCCGGCAGCCGAACCCGGCAGCCGAACCCGGCAGCCGAACCCGGCAGCCGAACCCGGCAGCCGAACCCGGCAGCCGAACCCGGCAGCCGAACCCGGCAGCCGAACCCGGCAGCCGAACCCGGCAGCCGAACCCGGCAGCCGAACCCGGCAGCCGAACCCGGCAGCCGAACCCGGCAGCCGAACCCGGCAGCCGAACCCGGCAGCCGAACCCGGCAGCCGAACCCGGCAGCCGAACCCGGCAGCCGAACCCGGCAGCCGAACCCGGCAGCCGAACCCGGCAGCCGAACCCGGCAGCCGAACCCGGCAGCCGAACCCGGCAGCCGAACCCGGCAGCCGAACCCGGCAGCCGAACCCGGCAGCCGAACCCGGCAGCCGAACCCGGCAGCCGAACCCGGCAGCCGAACCCGGCAGCCGAACCCGGCAGCCGAACCCGGCAGCCGAACCCGGCAGCCGAACCCGGCAGCCGAACCCGGCAGCCGAACCCGGCAGCCGAACCCGGCAGCCGAACCCGGCAGCCGAACCCGGCAGCCGAACCCGGCAGCCGAACCCGGCAGCCGAACCCGGCAGCCGAACCCGGCAGCCGAACCCGGCAGCCGAACCCGGCAGCCGAACCCGGCAGCCGAACCCGGCAGCCGAACCCGGCAGCCGAACCCGGCAGCCGAACCCGGCAGCCGAACCCGGCAGCCGAACCCGGCAGCCGAACCCGGCAGCCGAACCCGGCAGCCGAACCCGGCAGCCGAACCCGGCAGCCGAACCCGGCAGCCGAACCCGGCAGCCGAACCCGGCAGCCGAACCCGGCAGCCGAACCCGGCAGCCGAACCCGGCAGCCGAACCCGGCAGCCGAACCCGGCAGCCGAACCCGGCAGCCGAACCCGGCAGCCGAACCCGGCAGCCGAACCCGGCAGCCGAACCCGGCAGCCGAACCCGGCAGCCGAACCCGGCAGCCGAACCCGGCAGCCGAACCCGGCAGCCGAACCCGGCAGCCGAACCCGGCAGCCGAACCCGGCAGCCGAACCCGGCAGCCGAACCCGGCAGCCGAACCCGGCAGCCGAACCCGGCAGCCGAACCCGGCAGCCGAACCCGGCAGCCGAACCCGGCAGCCGAACCCGGCAGCCGAACCCGGCAGCCGAACCCGGCAGCCGAACCCGGCAGCCGAACCCGGCAGCCGAACCCGGCAGCCGAACCCGGCAGCCGAACCCGGCAGCCGAACCCGGCAGCCGAACCCGGCAGCCGAACCCGGCAGCCGAACCCGGCAGCCGAACCCGGCAGCCGAACCCGGCAGCCGAACCCGGCAGCCGAACCCGGCAGCCGAACCCGGCAGCCGAACCCGGCAGCCGAACCCGGCAGCCGAACCCGGCAGCCGAACCCGGCAGCCGAACCCGGCAGCCGAACCCGGCAGCCGAACCCGGCAGCCGAACCCGGCAGCCGAACCCGGCAGCCGAACCCAGCAGCCGAACCCAGCATTTGAACCCGGCAGCTGAACCCGGCAGCCGAACCCAGCAGTTGAACCCAGCAGCCGAAACCAGCAGCCGAACCCAGCAGTTGAACCCAGCAGCTGAACCCAGCAGCTGAACCCACCACCTGAACCCACCACCTGAACCCGGCAGCCGAACCCAGCAGCTGAACCCAGCAGCTGAACCCAGCAGACGAACCCAGCAGCCGAACAGCTCCCTCCTTTATCACTCTGGTTTCTGCTGAACTCACTGATTCGTTCTGTCTCGGATGCAGAGCACAGTTCCTCCCTGCAGGGGGCGCTCTGACTCTGGTGACTCAGGCTCTGCTGGGGGCAGATGTTTCTCACCTGATGAATTTGTCGAACACAGCGGCGCAGTCGGAGCTCTCCCTCAGCACCACCGTGCTGCTGTTCCTGCTCTGCAGCATCTGCTCGAACACGGGGCTCTGCAGGGACAGGACCAGGGAGTGAGCCTGGATCACCTTCACCTCGTCGGCGTTGGGCGTCTCCACGCGCAGCGACACGTCGCTTCCGTTGCCCTGGACCAGCAGGGCTTCCAGGCGCTGCACCAGGGTCAGGGGGTGACTGATGGTGTCCCCCACACTGCCGCCTTCATCCGGGGAGACGTCATCTTTCAACAAGCCTGGTTCAGATGGGAAATAAAAGGGGGAAGTGGTGAAGTTGGAGCTTGTCACCTTCAGAAACAGCTCTGTAAATAACAGCCATTCATCAGGGCAGAGAGTGGGACAGTATGATGGAAATCTATGGCATCGACCAGCCCAGCTGGGCTCTGGATAATGAAGGATTGTGGGTCATGTTTAATTAAATCTCTGCCCCCCCCCCCCTTCCTCTGCTGGACTCTCAGTAACTGCAGGGATGTGAGCCCTGATTCATGTTCGCCAAGTTAGGTTCCTCTTTCTGATTCTCAATAAAAGTTTGACGCTTCCTTCCTCTTTAAACAGACATAAACCCGATTCACTGATTCACCTCACACATCCAGAAAAGAGTCACAGCGAGCAGAAGGAATCTCCGAAAAAGTATCAGAAAATCTTTGAAGAACAAGTAAAAATAGATCTGAGATTCAATAAAAGCTGAAGCACATGTATATTACAGGTGCTGGTCATAAAATTAGAATATCATGAAAAAGTAGATTGATTTCAGTAATTCCATTTAAAAAGTGAAACTTGTATATTATATTCATACATTACATACAAACTCATATATTTCAAATGTTTATTTCGTTTAATTTTGATGATT
>NC_051446.1:25726037-25736848 GCF_001649575.2 Kryptolebias marmoratus
TGTAATCATCAAAATTAAACGAAATAAACATTTGAAATATATGAGTTTGTATGTAATGTATGAATATAATATACAAGTTTCACTTTTTAAATGGAATTACTGAAATCAATCTACTTTTTCATGATATTCTAATTTTATGACCAGCACCTGTAACCACCTCATTATTCGTTTCAGTTTGAGTCTCCTCCAGAAGACAAAGCTCAGACTTTACAGCAGAAACATCAAAGTTTAAATGGGTCACAGAAAGCTGGACTGAACGGCTGTGGGATTTTACACAATTACAGCAGAAGTTTGATTATTTCTTGGAGATTTTGCCACAGAATGTTTAACTTTGAGCCTGATCAGTTTTCTAAAATTATCTGCAAACAGACTTTTCTTCCTCCTACAAACTTTACACTACATCACAGTTTATATATATTAGTATTTTTATCCTCTTTTACTCAGTGAGTCTCTCTCTGCTGTGGGGCTGATGGTTTTCTCTCAAATTCCCCAGAGGTCAGAGGTCACACACCCAAACTCTCATTGACTTCCATTTTATCTGAGCTCAGAGTTTTCTCTTCAAACCTGAGAGTGACGGCTCTTTTTAAATTAACATGTCTGATGACCAGATGTTTCTGCTGCTCACAGCTCGGACAGTTTGTTTGAGGCTGTCTTATTAAGAGTGACAGACAGTGACCCTAAAGAGCTACTGGCAGCAGATTTTACATTATTTCTAAGCGTCTGCATTTTGTCATCTTGTATCATTTCTAAAAGAGGCCCTTCAGAGAGGAAAGGTGATGTTTGTTGGGATTTCAGGCATCGTTCAACATTTAATCAGAGAGAATGTAAGACCTCTCAGAAAGAACAATTCCTTTGAATGGATGTTAATCCAGACATCCAGATAATTAGATTAATTGGATAAAACCAATTTAAAAGTACTCATTAAATACATAATTACTGAGTTTACAGGTAAGTTCTGTCTTACCTGCAGCAGCCAGCTCCATCAGAAACAGAACTCCGGCGTGGATTCGAGTTGCTTTCACCATCTTTGCTCCTGTCTGTCCTCTAACTGCCTCTCTGGACCTCGGCTGAGGAGGATGAGGAGGATGAGGAGTTCTGCGTGGACCTCTCAGAGGCCGATCATCAGCATCGATTAGTGGGTGGAAACGATCCTGACTTCCCCGTCCCTGATGGGTATCAGGACGACATCGATCAGTCGATCAGATGAGGAGGATGTTGAACCTCACGCTGTTTTTCCTGACGGTTCTTCAGTCAGATCTTCGTTTATTCACTGATTGAGGTGTTGTTTCGTAGTTGGGTCTCTGAGGCTTTTATTTAAAGCCAAATAAACGCAGTCTTTCAGTGTATTTACAGAGTTCTGTGTCAGTGTGTTCACCCAGTTCTCCACATGTGAGTGACACTTTGTCAAATGTAATTTATTCACAGCTTCAGGCTGCAGGACGCTTCATTAAATCAATGCTGTCTCTGTGTCGATCTGATTCAACTCAGCAGCTTTTACCACAAAACTAACCTGAGCAGAATCTGTCTGCAGCTCATATCTGATTATTGTTGCTTCATTAAAGACGTTAAACCGAGTTAATGTTTGATCCAACAGAATGAGTTCTCAGAGCGGGTCAGAATATTTACTTCTTCACTCTTAATTGGTTTGTTTGGAAGTTCCTGAAGTGGCATTAATTGAATTGTTCTTTTCACAGGGTGGAATGATTCTACAGCGTTCGACTTCATTAATTCTTAAAAACTCGTTAGAATTTAGTGTGGACTTCCTCTGATCCACACAGGCTCGAATTTATCTGTCGAGGTTAGCAGGTGGATCGAGGAGGAGTTTAACATTATTATAATAAAACAAAAAGGCTAACATGACCACATCCAGCAGAGAAACTCAGGAGACGACCTGACTGTGGCATAAAACCATCGATGCTGCTGCGGTGATGACGAGACTGGAAACACCTGAGCTGGACGGAGATCAGGGACAGGTGAGGGGGGTTTAATGATGCCACAAAAGGGACAGAAATACTGAAACTGAAGACTCAAGCGAGGAACAAAACACAGAACAGAACTGAAGACAGTCATAAAAACCAAACTCAAAACATCAAAAAATAAGTTAACACAGATCCTGGAAACATCCCTACATCCCTCCTCTGATATTTGGTAAACGTCTCGTAGCAAGTTGCTCCTGGACTTCAGGCTTTAAGCTTGAAGTCTGGCTGATATTCGACCGCTCTTCTTCGTTAGTTTAAATTAGTTGGTTTTCTGACCCGACCTTCTGTGAAATGAGGGGCTGAAAAGGCGTAAAATGCAATCACAACCAAAACAATCAGACGTAAACTTTAGTTTTGCAGAGGAGTAAATGAGCTGTGTTCAGTTAAAGCCAGTGACTGAGTGGAAACTGTAGTTACAGACTGTTTCCACTAGAGGGCAGACTGACTGCAGCAGAAACTTTACATTCATTTATCAGACAACGACTTAAATCTCAGTAAATCAGTTTATAACATTTAATATAGCTTGTTCAAATAAGACTATTTAAAACATTAAAATTACGCTTTCACTACAAAACTGCTTTTGTAGTTATTAAGAATAGTAATATTATTATTGATTTCAACTTCACTTAGATACAATTGTAATGTAAACAAAACTATCCTTAAATTAAATTATTTAAATATAAAGAAAAGTTCTTCTGTAAGAAGTTATGATTTGATATTTTCAGAATTATGTTCATATACAGAAATATCTAACATTAATAATTAAATAAATTGATTTAATTTTTTAGTTTCTTTGCATTTGAATGGGTTAAAAACACAAAAATAGATGTTACCGTTACCCACCACTACCACAGAGAGACGAAGGGCGGGCAATAATGTTTTTGTCTGTGTGTGTATATTTGTCAGGCTGTTAGCAAAATATCTAATGAACTGCTGGACGGATTCTAACGAAACTGAGAAAATAACCACAGGACCTACGTCTACAACTGATTAACTTTTTAAATAAACCTTATTCAAGATGGCCACCACAGCCCTTCCACTCAGCTGTAGTTCAGGCTAAATCTTGTGTCAGAAACTGGAACTTCAGAGTCCAAATTTGGCCCAGGAGCCTGTACTTGCATGTCTGTGCTGTGTGTTTATTAATGATGTTCCTCGGCCTGATTGGTTCTCCCACAGCAGAGTTTAAATCTCAGCGACTGTAATGATGTTGTGTTTTATGGCACAAAGTCCAGCTCTGGTCGGAACCAGATAAATAACAGAAACTCTTTGCCAGATTGAGTCACTGCTCTGGAATGACTCAAACCAAAAAAAAACCCACAGGAAAATGTTATTTTTTCTCCCTACCTGCAGCCGGATGGAGTGTGAGAGTCTGAGAGGAGCTCGGAAGCTGCTCAGGTTTCAGATCCATGAAGGATCCTCGGAGTTCTGGCAGGGATCCAGACGGAGGTGACCTGAGAGACGATCTGAGCCTTAGAATCGGTTTATCTCACTCAGGCGCCTCTTTTACCGCTTCCTTCAACTCCTCAGACAGCTGAGGAAGACTAGAACTACATGTACGTCCTTCTCAAAGAAACTTAAAAACAACTTTATGGGATGTAAAATATGTATTTATTAGTCATGTCTTTAGGAAACCTGAGTTCTTTCAGCTAACAGCTCCTTTTATTCCTCCTCGTTGGAGCTAAGATCCTATTTTCTGTCAAACTTTTCTCTTTGGTATTTCTCACAGATTCACCACAGAGTCTCTGTGACAGGATGCTGCTAACAAACAGCCTGCAGGTCCAATTTAAGCTTCGGTTATTTGTCTGTTTTGTGTCTGAACAACACAAGTCTTTTTATGCCTGAATGATCCGGAGGGTAGAGTTAACAAGCTTAAACAGAAACAAAAACAAAAAACACAATTTAGCTGAAAATCTTCAGGTCCAAAAAATGAAACTGAGTGAAAAAGTAGCCAAAGTTCAGAGAAAACCTAACAAACCTCCAAAAAGTCAGGAGAACTATAAGTTAAAACCACTTTAGATTACAAAAAAATCTGTCAGTTTGAGAACAAAATAACAAAAACTGGACTGAAAACTGGTGAACTTTAGTTGGTGTTTGAAGAAAATCTGGATTAAATTACAAACACTGTTACACAAACTCCTGCACATTACAAACATGGTGTTTTAGAGCAACCATGAGTTCAAAACGTAGACAAATATCTGATCAAGCAGCCATCTTGGTGATCATAGCGGCCTCTAAATTCCTTGTTTGAACCTTTGAATGCTCCTGTTGTTGTTGTTGTTGTTGTTTACCTGAACCCCGTGTCTCCCCGTGTCTCCTCATGCAGTTTATTTTTCTCTGGACCCTCCGCCTCATCTCATAAGCCTGGAAGAGAGAACAAAGTTGGTGTTTAGAAACCTCCACCTTCTTAGTCCGTGTGTTATCAGTACTTTTGTAGAATATAAAGCAATAAATCCTAATTCAGGGGTCTCCAGTCCTGGTCCTCAGGGCCTCCATCTTGCAGGTTCTCCTTGTTCCTCTGCTCCAACACACCTGATTCAGAGGTTAAATCACCTCTTCTTGTTCTGCAGAAGCCTGTTAATCACCCATTGATTCAGATCAGGAAACAAGTAAAACCTGCAGGATGGAGACCCTGAGGACCAGGACTGGAGACCCCTGATCTGAGTCCTGAGTCTGTTTGCTGGCCTCAAACATGACAGATTCCTCGTGAACCAGAGGATGGACTTTAGTGAAGTTCTCAGAAAATAATCACTGAAGTTCATCTACATCTAAACTTTTGGAGTCTGGCATGTGGGGTGGAGAAGGAGGCGAACCCAGATCTTTAAAAAACTAATTTATTAACTAAAAAATGAACGAACGAGGCAGCAAAAACTAAACAAAACAAAATCCAAAATGACGAGGCGAGGCGAGAGACAAGGGACCAGCAGGGTGGTGGAGAAAGTGACCAGGTTTTAAGCACCGAGGATAATGAGGTGAAGTGGGCACAGGTGAGTGATAACAACTGCTGACAGGTGGAGATGGGCGTGGCAGACAAACGGGGGCAGACTGAGGAGAATGGTGACAAAACAAAGACAATAGGAACAAAATGACAGATGACAGAACAGTGAAGGAAACCCCAGCAAACAAAACATAAGGCCAAAAACAAAAACACTGGAGTTCATAACAGAGTCAACCCAATTCAAGATGGCCACCGTAGCTAATCGACCTTAGGAAGCAGAGAAGTAATGAGATGCTGAGCTAAGATTTGAGCTGAGAGTCAACCTCAACACACTCTAAGCTCTAACAGATTGCACAAGATGGTTGTTTAAAACTCTGACGTGAATCGAAGTCAACGCCCTGCTGTTCCACCGCTGTTCCACCGCTGTTCCACCGCTGATCCACCGAGCAGGGCAGAAACCAACCTGGAACAGTCGGTAGAAGTGAGAAGAACCCGGCTGGAAGCTGTGATGGAGGGACGATGGTCTGAACGATCAACCTTTAACACGACCAGCTTTACTGAGAAAAGCTCTTATTGTGGCGGGATTCAGCAGGGCCAATCAGTGTGAGGCAGCGCCAAGATGGACGTGTTTTTCTAGTTATATCATAGAAATGTTTTATGAAAAATCTATAATTAGATTTACTGTAAATATGTGTTCATTTTATGGACTTATCAGTCTATTTTTAAAGATTTAATGTCATTTTGGCTCCTGGAGCACAAAAGCCTGTTTTTCTGAACTTGCAGAGGCCAGAAATGTTTATCAGTTTGTTATGTGGAGTTTAAATGTCCTGAAACATGATTTCAGAGGATCGTTTTACAGTTTGTGCATAAAAAACACGATCCTGAAGGTTAGCATGCAGAGTCTGTCACGTCCTCTCATCGGTTTTATTTCTCATCTCTGCAGAGATGTCGACGTGCTCGCTCCATCTCTGCAGATCGTGTTTCACTTTATCCACACATTAATCATTGAATTTTAATGTTTCACAGTTGTCAGGAAAAAAAGTAAGAGATTCTTTTATTATGGGGACCAAAGGATTAGCTTTTATAAAGATGAGGGTAAAATAATGTTTATTTGTAGCCTTACAGAAAATAATGCTGTATTCCTCCCCTAGTTATCGTTTTGTTTTTAGCTGAAAAAAGCATAAAAAAGGAGGGGAAAATGTTTTATTTTATATTAACTTTATATTCCTATGAGCTAATTCTAAATCTTTGCATCGTCCTGTTCCAAACTTGTTGCTTAAATTTTAACAGTACAGACAATTTTATCATTTTAAATTTAAAAAAATCCCAATAAACTTTTTTTTATCACGGTTTTTGTATCACTGAGCATCAAACAAACATGAGCTGGAGAAGGCAAAGGTTCCCGTTACATGATTATTACAGCAGGAATATTACGAGACTGATACAGGAAGTGCTACAGCCAGCTGCTGATGCTGTTTGTGTTTGCAGATGACCTTAAAGCTCGATGTAAATAAGCACGTGATGCAAAACTGATATCTTTTTCACCTTAAAGTTGTTTGAAAACAGCAGGAATTCACTCAGAACTCGTCAATCCGGGTAGAAGTGAATCATCTGCAACAGGTGAGATACTAACCGCTCACAGCCGTCCCACAGAACCACGCTGCAGAAGACCTGAAAGATCAAAATGCACAAATTAAATTGAGTAAAATGCTTTTTGACAAACCAGAGTTTCTGGAAGAATTAAAACTGATTTTATTAGGATAAGACAGAAAACAAAGTTTGTTCCAATTCTTATTGCTGGAAAATGATTTGAAGTTAAAGTTTAATTCTTGTCTCCTCTCCGTCAGCACATTAAATCTATCTGCTGCAGATTTAGCTAAACCTTTAAAAAACATTTATTTTGATTATTGTTTGATAATAAGTGAAAGTTAAAGTAAGACGTGGATGGGGCTGAGGGCAGCAGCTGCTCAATCTGAAGCATTTCTGTCATAAACATAATGTTGGAACAAGAATTTACCAGAACTCCGACTCATCGTATGAGCAGCTATTATGGATGAATTTCCAATTTAAAACCAATTAGCTGCTTTATTGAATTAAACCCAAGAATTCCCAAAGTCCTCGTTAGAAGATGGATTACGCTCCAAATAAGATATGAGATTCTGTTTTTATTTGCAGAGTTTTTTGGAGGCTTGCATCAGTTAAAATGTCTCAATCCAAAAAGTAATTTATTACTAAACTGATGTCAGCAGGCAGCTAAGCTGTGCTGGAAGACAAACAGGGACTCGGTGGTTTTCTGTTGAAAAGCAGGACATCAGAGCGGAGAAGCTGAGCTGTGGTGCGCTGGAAGGAAAAATAAGAGTCATCGTCGGCGGGATTACAGCAGAGAGGAGGCAGATCAGGCCTCCAAACCCAGAACACCTGACGGCACTTTGGGAAGAAGGCAGCAGCTCAGAAACAAACTCAGCAAAGCTTAGAAAACACTTTCCAGCCTCATACATACGCAGAACCTGAACAGGAATGATATTTTTTCCAATCTACTCATAATCTCCTGTAGTCTGTTGAATAAATCTGCATGAAACCACACGGACATGGCTGACAGGTAGTTTCACTTCTCTGTTTGCAGACAGAACCTCAGAAGAACCTGCAGAAACACAAATATAATTACATTATATTTGTATAAATGTGAATCAGTATAAAGAACTGCCTCCGTGTTAGGATCTGACCACCGGACCATGAAGCAGAAATGTACCCGTCTTCATCGTGTCAGACATGATGAGGGTTATTATGGTCTGCCTGACCCCTGCTGCAGGGACTCGGGATGATGATGTGCAGCTGTGCGTCGGGTCAGAATGATTTGTCAACACACTTTAGGTCAATCAGGCCATCAGATCTGCTGATTTTAACGCTCTGTTTGTTTTGGAGCTCAGTTTGCAGTCGTGAGACGAGCTTTCTCAGAGGATTTAGTCCAATTAAAGAGACGTGTGTCTCGTTCAAAACAACAGGTCTCCTCTCAGAGCCACTGATGGGACTGATTTCCCTGCTTGTAATCGTATTAGTTGGAAACGCTGTTAGGAACACAGAAGAGAAATTAGAAAGCTGCTGCCGGTTGTCACGCCGACACGTCCCTCCATCAGAGACAGTTAGTTTTCTGACATGGACTCTTTACTAATCGGAAAGATTTATGTGCAAATGTACCCACCCTTTATGTTGTTATTATTATTATTGATTTTAGTCTTCTGCATTTGAATCAACTAATAATTATCCACAGTTTGATGTAGAAATCAGGTTTAAAGACTAAAACAAACAGCTCATTTGCAGAAATACAATTTAAAGTTTCATCATTTTAGGGAGGAAAACTCATTAAAAATTAAACTAACATCCTTTGATGGAATACATGTTGCCCACTGCATTGCATGCTAAAGATTTAAACAAAAATAATGAGTGATATTTTAAAGCTTTAGTGTGTTGAGGATGACTTTCAGCTGCTAACAGAACCACCTATAAAGCAATCGGACCTGATTGGTGGAGAGCTGCAGAACTGGTCGTCCTCCTGGGAGGTTCTCCTGTCTCCACAGAGCTGGAGTTCTGTCAGATCCACCTTCCACTCCTTGGTCACCCCTGATTAAGGCTCTTCTTTCCCAAATGCTCAGATTGGCCTGGGGTTCCAGCTCCATGAAGAGTCCTGTTTGTTCCAAACTGGGACCTTCGGTTCTGCAGAAATGTTTCCGGTCCCTCCCACAGATCCGCGCCTCGATAGAATCCTGTCTCCGAGGTCTACGGACAGATCCTTGGCCTTCGTGGCTCGGTTTGTGCTCTGAAATGAAAAGTTTAAAAAGATTAAAAAGGTGTGTTCCTTTCAAATAAAGTCCAATTTACTGGGTTCACCACATGTGGACTCCAGTCGAGCTGCAGAAACATCAGAAGGTTGTGAATACATCTTTACATGTTATATTTATCTTTTATTACATCTCAAACATAGAATTTAAAGGGAAAAAAGTGAATTAAATCCATTTGCGGCTGTAACCTAATAAAATGTGGAAAAAGTGAAGCCCTGTGAATTTTTCCCGGATGTTTTGTTGTTGTAAATAAATATTTCAAACTTTCCCCTCATGTTGGTTCCTGAGTCTGCAAAAATAAACAGTTTATCTGCTACTAAACATTATTATAAAACTTTGACTTGACTAGAATAAAAAAATATAATAAAAAATTAAAAACAGAATATATATCTTTTTTTTGTTATTACTTTTAAAGGCTTTTATTTGGAAAAGTATTTAACAGGAAACCATGAGTGAAAAAATCTTTTTTTTTGTTGTTCTTTAGATTTCTTCTTTGTTTTAATAATTTAATAATTCAGCTGAAAACTAAGAGATTAAATTAGCTTCAGGATGAAACTTTCCTCAGCTTCAGAAATCTGGCTGGTTGGTACCGTATATCTTTTGGAATTTGGATTTTGTTCCAACATTTTGGAGTTTGTTTATTTATTTTGTCACTTTTCCAGAGTGAACTTGAGAAAAATGGCCTCTTTATTATCCCGTCAGCCTGGATGGGATTTTCCTTCATTTCTTTCTTGTAATATTTCATCCGAAGTGTTTCCTCCCTCTTCACACATCAGTCTCCTCCCCTTCAGCCTTCACTCTGCCTCATTTCTCTCCTCTCACTCCGCTCAGTTGTTGCAGTGATGTGCCGTCAGCCTGGAGTCCTCTCCTCCTCCTCCTCCTCGCCTCCTCACCGGGTGTCCAGCAGGGACTCTGGGGAAGAACCACATTGAAGAGGACCGGTCCAGGAGGACAGACTCTGTGAAAGCTGGATGTGGAGGTAAGATGCTGATGCACAAACATGGATTAGTTTCTTTTTGCAGTCAGTTCTGCTCTGCATCTCTAACTTTGTTTGGAAACATTTAGTAAAAGTTATTCTTAGGGAAGCACGTCTGCTTCGACTCGCTGTTAACTTTGTGATGACCTGAAGCGTTTTCTTTTTATTCCTTCTCAACGCCTTTAAAGAAACAGACATTTGTCATCATTTCAGCCTCCTGGCAGGTCTGGATTCAGTCCTCCTAACAGCTCACACATCAGGTCAGGATTTTGGCTTCAAGCCGGTCAGAATCTGCACAGAAATTTAGTTCCACTCTCATCTTTCAGCTGAAGATTTCACAGGATAATGTTTGGGTTTTTTTACTTTTCCAAGAAGAAGTGGCTTATTTTCCTCCCAAACATTGTGTGGAACAGTCACACTCCTGCTAACATCTTTTATCTCTGTGCGCCGTTGCTTCAGGTGCAGCGATCTCTTGATGAATAATTAAATGGAGAACAGTCACAGTTCAGTTCAGCTTTGTGGGCTCAGGCCCCCCGGCCCCCCCTGCAGCTGCATCCCCAAACTAGTTTTAAACGGGCTTAAATCAGAACCACTCCTGTGATCTGCTCTGATTCTTCTGTTCTGACACTGAAACTGTTTTATTTCCTGTGAGTCTGCCTGAGCAGAGAGGAGGATTTAATTAAACACCTCTGGAGTCACAGGAGTTCATCTCCTCTCCAGAATCGAAGGTGTCGGTTCTGTGCAGGAGGAAAACTCTGCAAGCTTCAGGAGGTTTTATTTGGCTGCAGTGAATGATGTCTGCTGGCTTTTATTGATCAGCTGGAGTGTTTGCAGGTCTTTAGTCTCACATTTAGCTGGCAGCCTCGACCTTCTCATTCATGACGATCATCTTTCTCTCTGCTGGTTCTGAGCCGAGGCATGTGACGAGCCGGATCAGGTGTCTGCAGGTGAGACAGAGGCAGGTCTGCAGGTCTGCAGGTCTGCAGGTCTGCAGGTCCGCAGGTCTGCAGGTCCGCAGGTCTGAGGGTCCGTAGGTCTGCAGGTCCGCATGTCTGAGGGTCCGCAGGTCTGAGGGTCTGCAGGTC
>NC_051446.1:25738373-25750379 GCF_001649575.2 Kryptolebias marmoratus
GGTCCGCAGGTCTGAGGGTCTGCAGGTCTGCAGGTCCGCAGGTCTGAGGGTCTGCAGGTCTGAGGGTCCGCAGGTCTGCAGGTCCGCAGGTCTGCAGGTCCGCAGGTCTGCAGGTCCGCAGGTCTGTTAGTTTTCTAACAAGTAAATAAAACAATTGTTTCTAAAACGAGGAGCTAATTCAACATTTCCTGTAGCTTCTGTTCTTCAGCTGACACCACACCTTCTGATAATACTGAGACATTTAATCTCAAGTTGTTAGATAAAGAAAAAGGAAACCTGAGGAGCTTATTATTGTAAAACAAAGAAGAAATATAATAAATTAAAGATCACATTTCTTCTAAACATCTAAACTAAACTTCATTATTTTACAAATGTTACAGAGAAAGCATCAATAATCCTCCTGTTTTCCTCAAATGTTGTTTTCAGAAAGAATAAATATAATTACTGCATGAAAAACATATTTTAAAAACTCTAATTAACTGATTTTTAATTGACTAATTCTGCCTGTTAGCAAAATATGTCATGAACCACTGATTCTAATTAAATTGAATCAGTGGTTCATGAGATATTTTGCAGGAACTGAGGGCTGTTTCTGCTGGAGGTGATCCGTGGATGAATAACAAGTCAGCTGATTAACAGATGAGGAGCAAAAACAGGAGAACTAAAAGAGACAATAAGCAGGAGGCATAAAATTCAGTAACTAAAATAATAAGAACAAATGATCAAAATTATTCAGAAAACGAGGTCATAAAAATCCAGAGAATAAAACAAACAAACATGGCAGCAGATGTTTACCTGAGTCGTTTCCTGAATGCTTTTTTTTTAAGCATTGATGAAACATCAAAGTTGTTTTTGGAACGATTCAGAAAATGATTTGATTTAAATTAAAAGCTGTTTTTGGCGTCATCAGGAGGTGGTTCCATCTTTTTTTCCACAGAACATAAATATTTATTAAATCCACGCAGCGTTCTACTCCTGCAGGCCCATTCTTTCTCTACACAGCCAGTTTCCAATGATAAACTTTGTAGCTGCTGTTTAATCCGTGCAGCTCTGATGTTTTATGGTGCTGAGGTGAAATAAAGCAGCCGAGCGCGGAGCTTTCTGATTTTATGATCACATTCCTGCTCTGAGCCATAAAGCGTCTCTGTCATCCAGGGTCCTGGCACACAAACAGCCTTTACAACGGCAGTAATGAAACATGACAAACTGCGTGTGGCGGTGATCGCTCTGCTGACATCAGGAGGAGTCATGTGACTCTCAGACGATGTTGGTTCGTGACTGAAAGCCTGAGAGATAAGACCGGCCAAATATAGATTCACGGGTGAGTGAAGGAAATTAGGAGAGCAGATGGAGGAAAACAGGATGAATGACACCCAGGTGAAAAGGTTAAACTGGGAGGCGGGAGTATAATGAGCAATCGGAGGTTGATAGGGTCAATGATGTCGGCCCATCTGTTGTTGCAGAGCTGCAGGTTAATTGACTGAAAACAAACTCAGCAGATAAACTGAAACCAACACTGATCAGCAACATAAAGCAGCACATTATCTGCAAATAATGATCTTATTTCATTTCAGGATATAAACAATAATCACAGGTCTCTAAAGTTATCTCAAGATTTAAAAAAAAAACCAATCAGGCTTCTTTATTTTTGTTATTTTATCTCTCATCAAAAGAGCTTTCTCAGTTTAAACTAAAAAGAATGAATTTCCAGGCTTTTAAACTGCAGAGAGTTGCTGAACTCACATCCCAAACATTCTCCCTCCTGAGGGTCATTAGGGTCTTTGTTGACCTGGTTCACATGAAAGATGTGCGTCAGTCAGTTTCACAACAACGTGAACCTTCATGCATGTCAGCAACCAGAGGGACAGACTTTAGTTCAGTTTATATAAACTGGAACATTTAAAGCTAATCAGATTAAACTGAGCCCAAGATGGCTGCCACGGCTAACTGACCTCAGCTAATCAAAAACCAGTTGAATAAAAACCTTCTGAAGAAGTTCTTGTATTAAGTTGTGACTTCCTTTCATCAGCGTTTATTTACTGAACTGGGAATAAAATTGTTTGCAGTTCAGTTATATAAAATCCCTCAAGTGCAAAAGATTCATTTTAAATTTTTATTGATTTATATTTTTGTTTGTTTCCCATGTTTTGATGCACTGTGATGTTAAGATCCTGAGGTTGCAGGTTCGAGTCCAGGGAAAGAACAATTAATTAATAAATCTGTGTTTGCTCACTGCGGTGATTTCTGCAGAAAGGAGCAGCTGAACAAGAATTTTAAATATATATTTCCATTTCTAGTCTAAAATGACCAAAAAAATGAAGTTCTAACAGAATGGAATAAAAAATTTTAATTTTCCATTAAACAAAACATTTCATTAAAAAAATTATTCTTTTCATGCAGATTTGAGATGTTTTCAGAACAATTCTCCAGAAGAGACGGAGGTGTTGACTTTTCTTTTTCTCTCATTTGATTCTATTGATCATTTTCAAACGAATGGGACTTGTGTTTGAGTTTGCCTTCAAAACAATCTTATATCTGTAAAAATCAGCTGCTGGTGGTCCTCCTTAGAACCTGTAGGTCTTGTGTAACGACATTAATTCATAAATTGTGATTCATTTATGTTATTACTATCAAGGTTTGTAGGCATACTGTCTGTTTTTCCCCTCGCTGAGCATCAGCTCTACAAAGTATTAGATTTATTTTTAATTTTCTCAGTAAAGAATCAGGTTTTTACTGTACAAACAGCCTCACAACGATCGGTCTGTGCAGAGTTATTTTTTAACTTGTTTTCTAACAACTCTTCCAGGTTTGCTGCAACACAAACTGTGCACAATGACTGCAACCTTCAGCAGAGCCTCTACATCTAGATTTCCTGCTGTTCGTGTTGTTTGGTAACCCGAACCTTTGTTTCTTTTTTTCCTGATTTTCTCCTCTTTATTCTCCAAGGGAAGCACCAAGGTCATGATCGGCTGGTCCAATGTGACGGCGTCCGGCGGCGAGGAGCTGCAGAAGTCCAAATGTGTCCTGGGCTTCATTCCTGTCATCTACTATAGTATTCTGCTCTGCGTGGGAGTACCAGGTACACAACTAACTGAGGATTTATAGCCCTTTTCACTACAAACAGGGAGTCATCTTGTTTAGGAGTCGGCAGCGTCTTCTTGTAAAACATGGTCTTCTCGCCGCAGGAGGTTCTGGACTCTGTTGGACTTGTGTTGTCCTGATGCAGGTAACGTCGTGATGTTTCTGCTCTCCTGTTTTCAGTGAACATCCTGACGGCGGTGGCCTTGTCCCGCCTGGCGTCCCGCACCAAGAAGCCTCTGTATTCCTACCTCCTGGCCGTGACATGCTCAGATATCCTCTCTCAGCTCTTCATCATCTTCGTTGGCTTCCTGCTGGAGACGGCCGTCTTCCACCGCGACGTCCCCGTGCTCCTGCTGCACGCCGTCAGCGCCGCAGAGTTTGCTGCCAACCACGCCTCCATCTGGTCCACCGTCCCCCTCACCGTGGACCGGTACGTGGCGCTGTGCCACCCCCTGCTCCACCGACAGATCAGCTACCCGGCTCGAGCCAGGAAGATCATCGCAGCCGTGTTGATGTTGTCGCTCGTGTCGGGCGTGCCCTTCTTTTGGTGGTCAGACATGTGGAGGAACAGCCACCCCCCCACAGCTCTGGACACCATCCTCATCTGGACACATGTGACCATCATCTACTTTGTGCCGTGTAGCGTCTTCTTGGTGCTGAACTCGTTGATAATCCACACCCTGAGGCAGAGGCAGCCGCGCCAGGAGGAGCGTGGCCCTCCACGGAGACTTGGGAAGACCACAGCCATGTTACTGGCCCTCACCTCGGTCTTCTGCGTCCTGTGGGCCCCTAGAACCGTGGTGGTCATCTACCACCTGTACGTGTCCTCGGTGCACAGAGACTGGCGCGTCCACCTGGCCTACGACCTGTCCAACATGCTGGCCATGCTCAACACCGCCGTCAACTTCTTCCTGTACTGCTTCGTCAGCAGGCCGTTCCGCAGAGCCGTACGGGACATCGTGCTGCTCCGGGGCGGGCCGCTGGACCCCTGCCGGGCCCTGCCCCAGCACCAGGCCCCCACCAACGCCTCCCTCTCCTCTCTGTACAGTGGGAACAACAAGCGCTCCCAGCGGGACTCCACCCCCTTGTCACCTCGCAGGGCCAGAAAGCCCTCGTGACCCTGAGTCCCCCCCGTCCCCCGTCGTCCCACGGTCCTGGTGCTCCTCGGACCCTGAGGACAGACTCAGTTCCAGGCACGGCTGTGGACGGCAGCCAGCGGCCTCAAACGAGCCCAGCTCTCATGTTTTTTGTCTTTTATGACCCGGTGCTGTTCGTCTTCGTGTATTTATTTTTCCTGGAAAGAATTTACCAAAATAAAAGATGGTATTTTTTTTCTCCTTACATGGGAGCATGGTGAACATATTTTTTATTATTATGTCATTTGATTAATTCTGTACTTAGAAGTCACCAAGAGGTAATTTATTTGCATGCTACTAAAAGTAATAAAGTCTGGCCTGTTGTCATGTGGGGCGATATAATTAAAGGTTCTGAGTGCAGCCGGCTCTCAGGAACAAACCCCACAGCTGCTAAAACAAGTGTTGGTTTTTCATGAAATGCAACTCGTTGGAGCTTTAAATGTGAGGGCCGTGTTCTTCAAACAGCCCGTCTGCTGATGGGACACGCTCGCACGCATGCACGAACACAGAGGGGCAGAAAGTACGTGTCCACCTTCACTGAAGCCTCATAAAAAAATAAAACTGCATTTAAACTTCCCACCTGAACACGTGCATGGTTTAAGAGTTCATATGTTTGTTTGTTTCATGCATCACTTGTGCTCCGTTTGGACTTTAAATGTTTAACTTTTAAAAAAAACAAAAATAAACTCTTATTTTGAAAATATTATTGCAGCTTTATTTTATGCTACTTTGAGTGACAAACTGAGCTCCCAACTTTACTTTGATCTAAAAAACTTTACAGGATATGTAGATTTATTTTAATTTAATTATTGCATTTGTCTGTTTTTGTTGTAATAAGTTTAATCTAAAGGCTGAATTATTGAAATTAAACATATTTTCTGTTTTCTAGTGTAAAAAAAACTCTCAAATAATGAGTTTTTATGAGCTAGCTGCACATTTAACAAATAAAGAGACGTTTAAAGCCAGTATGAAAGTGACTCATCTGCTGGGGTTCTGATTTGACGGACTCAGGTGCTGCAGGGTCAGGTAAACCCCTGCATGTCCTCCGTCCCTGCTCAGGTGTCTCAGACAACAAACCCCTCCGAGTTCACTCAGTTTATCTCAAACATTATGGAAATCAAACCAGAAGCAGAATATTTAAATCGCATTTCCAAGCCGAGCAAAGCAGGAAGTTTTGTGACAGATAAGATTTCTAACATCCAGATCCTCTTTCTGAAGCAGCTTTCAAATCCAATATTCATCAATAAGAATGTCTATTTTTATCTTTTCAGCTGAAAGAGAAACGCTTCTGTTGCTGCTATTTTTACCCTAATTGTTTGTTTTGCTGTAATTCCTGAAAACCTGCTGCCTTAAAACATCACCACACTGACACAGAGAGAGATCCTGTGTCATCAGAGGGTGGAGGTTCAGAAAGATGGATCCTAAAAAGATCCTTAAACTCGTAAATGAAAGAATAAAACAGAACTTAATGCACTGCCGTCTCAGGAAGATGAAAAACAATTAATGGGGCTAAAACGCAGCAGAAGTCGAACACAAGTAAACAAGGAACTAAAAAAAACAACAACAATCTGACAGAAAACAGAACAAAACTGAAACAAACCAGGGAACAGAATAAGTGGCAGAACATGAAGGAAAAACAA
The DNA here is from genome assembly GCF_001649575.2 of Kryptolebias marmoratus. Lineage (NCBI taxonomy): Eukaryota > Metazoa > Chordata > Actinopteri > Cyprinodontiformes > Rivulidae > Kryptolebias > Kryptolebias marmoratus. Next base: position 25,744,231 of record NC_051446.1, read on the forward strand.
TAAATTTAAATTCAGATATGGACAGAAACAGACTGAAACTAAATCAAGACAAGAAACAGATATAAACCTAAAAACCTAAAAATAAGATCATGTTGTAACAGTGTGAACATATTAAAGGTTTTTATATCTGAACTGATGGTTAGAAGTTCATTTAAAGGTTTATTTGCTGTTAAACTAATAAGTTCCTGGTGACTGCAGCTTTATAAGAAATATAAAATCCCTAAAAATAAACTTATATCAGTGATTGACAAACATCTGTTTACTGTGACATGATCAGAATCATGTTTTTCACTTAAAATTAGATCCTGTGTTTGTTATAAGGATGAATTATTAATAAATTATTTTTCAAACTGAGTACAAATACTTACATTGATGACGATGATGAGGTAGATGAGGATGATGATGACGATGACGAAGATGATGATGATGATGATGATGACAATGACGACGACAACGATGATGATGAAGGGCCTTCTTCCTGCCAGGACTCAGCTGGGAGACTGTCGGGAAGCTCGGGCTCAGATCCGTGTTTTCACCTCTTCTGCTCAGTCGTTCACTTAGAAACGGATCTTTTTCTTCTTCTGGTGTTTATTGGCGGTTAGCGAACAGCTCTATGGGTCATTACCGCCACCAACTGGTAGGGATCAATAAATAAATAAATAAAGGCACACGGATCAGAACTGATATTGGATGCTGATGTTTTGGTTTGAAACTGCTGCTCCTCTCTTATTGAGCCAAAATGTTTATTTTCATTTTCCACAAACTGTTAAACTTATTTCAATCAGCAGATTTAGCAGCTAATCCAAAAACTCAAAGCTTTCCAAGAATTTTTGGTTTCATGTAGTCAACCCAAAGTTTAAAACCTGAACCATCAGAGTTTTTTAACTTGTTGACGGTCTGTTCGGCTCCAGTCAATTATTAAAGGAAAAGTCCACACAGACTCACACTTGTTGCTCAAGAGCTGATTTCTGCTGATCAGACCTCCATCTGCTCCTCGCTGACAGGAAGTCCTGCTTTTAGCTCTCCATTCTCTGTCATTAAGCCCTCCAGCCGGCCCTGGAACCTGTTATCTGAGTTCCTCTCATCACTTCCACCCGTCTCCAGATTTCCATCAGACTGGGTCTCGTTCTGCAGCTTCCTGTGATCCCAAACCTCCAGAGACAGAATAAAGGTGTCGTTACGAGTTACATTATCAGGAAAATTAAATAAATGTGTCTTAATTTGATCCCATCAGTGAGGAAAAGTCATTTTGTTTCAGATATTTCAGAATTTATTTACAGAAAAACTACCTGAAACTGCCAATGATTCAGAACAGGGGAGTAAATGTCTGAAAGTCAAATTAAACAGTTTTTATTTTAAAGATTTTTAAACAAATTTACAGATAAATGATCAGCAGAGGTTCAGCCTGAAGGACTTGATGTGTAAAAGCAAAACAAAGGTTTAGTAAAAAAGTTCAAGGATAAAAACATGTCGGCTTGATTACAGTAATCTGATTACAGTAATCTGATTACAGTGTAAGAAAAGTTTGATTAGTTTACTGATTATGTTTGTCTCCTTCCTGATTTTAAATTATATTTGTTTTTATTTAATGTTTGATTTAAATATTTAAAATAAATCACAGAATTAGAATCAGGAAAAAGACAAAGATTTATTTTTAATGATTCTAAACATCAATAATTGATTTAAATTATTAATTCAGAACAACCTGGACCTTGTGTCAAAAAAAGAAAAAAGATAAAGTACTACTACTACTACTACTACTACTAATAATAATAATAATAAAGTCAACAACACATTATTTTACTCTGATTTAATTTGATTTGAAAAAGATGCAGCTGAATGAATTTAAAATAAAGTGATATTACAGCGCCACCTGCTGGTTAATCACTGGTTTCTGTTGCAGAGTTATAAGGTTAAAAACAACATTTAACTTGCAAAAAAAATCATCTTTTACAAAATAAGTGCCATTCAAAGATGTTACTTAAAGAAAAATGATCAAAAAGTTGTTAAAGATTTGACAGAAATTTATGTGTTTATATAAAATACTAGTCAGGATTATTTGGGTTTATATAGTTTTATAAAAATGTATATAAATATAAACAAATAAAACTTTTGATTCGCTGAAAGGCTGACATGTTTGGAGAAAACATCTGTTTAGAAAACAGACTTTTAGCCAAATTTGTTCCAAAATAATAAATATTAGTTCTTTATTCCTCCTATAAACTCTGTAATAGTAAATAAATTCATACCTGGTCAGAATGTGTCAGTTTAAAAGAAATTAAAGAAGTTATTAAAAAGACAAAGAGGAGGTAAATGATGCAGTTAGAGAGGACATGGAGGACAGAGGACAGAGGACAGAGTTAGATGGAGGACTCGCTATGGAGTCTCCTGAAAAGAGAACAGCAGAAGAAGAAGAAGTAGAAGAAGAGTTTCAGGATTCAAACTGGTGCAGTTCTCAGTTCCGCCACCAGATAGCGCCACACGACACTTAGATGTTTTATTTGTTTACAAAAACTTGATGAATGTTAAATTAAAAACTGTTTCCGGTCAGAGGGATGTTTATTCATGAATCTGCAGTAAATCATGTCTGGATCTGTTCAGTAAATGTTAGAAAACATTTAAAACAGTCTTTAAATAAATAAATCACGGTTATATGGAGCTGATCTGTACAAAAAATGTTTAAATTATGAAATGTAAAATAAAATATTGGGTTAATAAAATAATAGAATGGTCCATTTTAGATTCTAAATGACAAGAAGAGACTTTTATTGAAAATAACTTTATAACAGAAACATAAACTGTTCGTTAGGGAAATAAATAAACCTTTTAATGTCTTTAACCTCAGTTTGCAGACAGAAATCACTGAAACTAAATCTACGGCTGATTAACTTTTAGTTAATTCTGTCTAATATGGCCGCCACAGCTAACTTAAAAATGGCTCTAACTAAATCAGTTTTACAGATTTGGAGCTAAATTATAAGGTGGTAGTAGCTGAGAGTCATCCCCAACACATCCTCTGAGCTAACAGCTCTTTAAAGCTCACCTTAAACAAATAATTCATTATTATTGTTTATTATTTATTTAGATCCTGAGATTAGAGAAATGTCCTTCTGTAGAAAGGTTAACGTGAAAAATGTGGAAACTGAGAACCTCAGCTTTAAAAAAAGGTTTTATTAATAAAACTGATGTCAGACCCAAACCTGAGCCAAGAAGCTTCAACAGAAAATGATAAAAGTTTGAGAAAATCTGGAAAATTCAGATTAATTTTCCTCTTTAACCTTCAGGAAAACAAAACTAAGAATCATCCTCAGTTTGTGTTTTACTGCAAACAGATTGATTATCCATCATGTTTAACTTTTTTTGTTTTATTGTGCAGCTGAGATTCAAAGTTTCTGTGTGGAGTAAAAAAAACAACATTAAAGTTGGATTTTAGACTCTCTGCTGCAGATGTGTACAACTTTGTGTTTCCACCACTTTCAACGGAATGACAGACAAATATGAGCAGGAACTAGTTTAGTTTGTGACATTAGTGAGTCAGTGTGACCTCTGACCACAAAACACACATTTAAAATAAGATTCAAGAGAAAAATGCAAATTTCTGCAAAGTTTTTATACCGTGAGAAAAAGTTGAAAAGATTCCAATTCTCTCTTCAAAGTGGATAAAAACCACATGGTTGTGTGTGTGTGTGTGTGTGTGTGTCCAACACTGTGGGTAGCTTCTCCTCTTCCCCCCTTCTTTCATTCAGCCACTGAATAAGCCCCTGCCTGCCTTCCCGTCTTAACCGCCGTTGCCTTGGAGACCATGTCAGACACATGCTAGTTCTCCGTGNCAGATAACATAAAAGGATTAAAAGTTTTGTTCCTTTTTATCCCTTCGCTGCTCGGCGTGTATCACTCCGCGCCTCCCCGCCGGACTACTTCCTCCCGCGGATGAATATGTCCCCGCGCGCGGCGCGTTAGTTGCAGGTGAAGCTGGCAGCTCGGAGGTGAAATCTGCCGACATCATCCAGGTAAGACTCACCTCACAGCCGCGCGGCTTTATCTCGTGTTTTTACTGAAGTTTTACTGAAGTTTTAAAGGTTTTTATTCTCAGTTTGACGCGTTTTCGGTCTTTGATGCACCGCTGGGTTTGACTTTCTGCTCAAAGATTAAATGATTAATAAAAAATCACTTTTAATCAACATGACTTCTATTGTTGGGGGTTCTTTAATGGTTTTAAATGATTCTTGATCATTTCTGATGTATGAAGTCAGATTTTCAACTTTCCAGTTAAGAGTTTAGATTTTTATTTATTTATTTTTTTTCATTAAATTTGATCTACATTCATCATCCTGATGTTTATATTATTTGATGGGTTTATGTTAAGTATTTATTTTAATCTGTACATCAGTTTATATCTTTTAGGTCCTTTAATAAAGGTCACTCTGGATAATTTCATTAAAATAAGACATTTTAAAGTCAGTCAGTATCAACCTGACAGGTGTCGCTGCTGAAGGTGGAAAATGTTTTTCCAACGATTCCTGCAGCAAAAATAAGAAAGAAGTTGTCAATAATTAAAAATAAATCAATGGAAAGAATATTAAAGTCTGATTTTCTTCAACATCAACAATCTTACAGCAAAATATTAATAAATCTATCAACATTTGTACACAGTTTTATTTAAACGAGACTGAAATGAAGTGATTCATTCAAGGATAAGGTGCTGCTATATTCAGCTGTTATAATGTAGCATAAATTTAACTGAGGATGGGTTCATCTTGTTCTCAGATACATGGATAAATCTTGGGAACTAATAACTGCACAACGAATAAAAGATGAGGTTTTATCCTCGATTAAACATCCTGAACGCTGGAGGAAATTAAACCATTTGAAAAGGAGAAAGTTGGAGGGTTTTTGTTTTACATATTTAAAAAACAACAACATTCTGGTTATTCTTACTGATCAGTCAGGTTTGTTTTATGGTCATTTTTAAAGGACCAAGGATCTCGCTCACAAATTGAATAAATTAAAAGTTGTAATAGTAAAAATCAGAGAGTCAAATGATGAAAAAGAGAAAATCCAGATAGTTATTTCAGACTGAAGTGCATCTTATAACTGAAAAAACAAGTTCTAATAAATGTTTATTAAACTTTTAACAGCTCTATTACTGCAGTCAAGACTAGGAAATAAATATCTGCAGTGCTTTATTGTTATTTCATTGGTTTGTTTTGGATTTGAGCCTATTTGTTGGTTATTTTGACCCATTTTAAAAACCAAATGAATCCCCAGCCTGATTTGTCCTACAGTTTCCCCGTCTCCAAGTTTAATTATCTAATCTTTATAAATATTAAGCTGCTGATGGAGGAGGAATGTTAAATATTTCAAAGTCAAACAGTCTTTCTTGGTGCAGCCTTCAGAGGTTTATTTTATGATTGGAGCTCACACCCTGAACCCAATCTCAGCCGATGGGCGGACGGACTCGGATCGTGTCTCCGACAGACAGAACGTCTCGGATCGATCCAGGACTGATCCCGGTTCTGGAACTGGATCTGATGGGGACAGAGGACAACAGGTCCACTCTGCTGTCGCTGGTCTTTACAGAGAACCAGTTTCTAACAGCTGAACATTCGTCCCCAGACTGTCTCAGTCTCAGCTACTACCACACCAAATTTCCCTGATCATGGCGGCCATGTTGGATGGGACTCTGAAAGTCCCAGTGATGCGTTTCAATCTAATCTGTCCCCTGGTGAGACAAACACTCAGGCACTTCATCAGCAGCAGATAACAGATTTTTCTGTTACACAGTTTCAGGACAGATGTGGTGGACAGATGTGGTGGACAGATGTGGTGGACAGATGTGGTGGACAGATGTGGTGGACAGATGTGTTGACTCAGAGAAGCTGTGATGTTTAAATAAAGGTGGAATATTTGCTTGGTTGGGTGTTTCTACAGATGTCTGTGGTGACGTACTGAGTCTTTGTTAGAATCTGTCCCCCTCCCAGTCTGTCCTCAGTCCCGCTCCCAGTCTGTCCTCAGTCCCTCTCCCAGTCTGTCCTCAGTCCCGCTCCCAGTCTGTCCTCAGTCCCTCTCCCAGTCTGTCCTCAGTCTCTCCCAGCCTGTCCTGTGTCCTGCTCCCAGCCTGTCCTGTGTCCTGCTCCCAGCCTGTCCTC
>NC_051446.1:25765663-25770802 GCF_001649575.2 Kryptolebias marmoratus
ATATCCAGGCTGAAACAAAGCTCAGTTCCTGCAGATATCCAGGCTGAAACAAAGCTCAGTTTCTGCAGATACTTCTCGAGTTACGCCCGCTTTCATGGTTTGGTGTCGCTGTCCTGACACCTGGACTTGATCTATAACAGCAATGATCAGTTCAGAAATCCTTTAATGAGACTTTTTCAGCTTGATGTCACATGATGTCATTACTGCAAGAAAAGAAGCCTTGTTAGCTGAAGATAATGGCCCAAATAAGAAACCATTAACACAACAAGACTGGCTTCATAATCAGGAGATAACAAGCTGAAAACTAATTAGACTGAGATTATGTCAGGAAAACAGATTCGTAAGGATGTCCGGTCTTGGCTTCTATAAATAACCATATAAATACAAATAAATGAAGAAATGTGAACACAAAATATTTATAATAATATATTTGTGAAGAAACTGATTCTTACAAATAAGAAAAACTAAATGATAAATATTATAATATATAAAACCACATCTGAAGGTGATTAAATCATCACGAGTCATGAGTAAATTAAATAAAAGTCTCAGGAACGAGGAAATATGTTTTCCTTTCATGAATTTAGCTATAAATTATGCTAATTCCCATTTTCCTGCACCTTCTTTACACAAAGTTCCTCTTTTTCATCCGACTGGAGCTGTTTCACTGTTTCCTCTAAAGCAAATATTTGATCAGCTTTAAAAGTTTCCATTCAGGATCAAACTGGAAGGCGGTTTGTGAGCCATCAGACACGCCCCCAGCTCCTCCCTGACATTTGCTTCCTTCGCTGCCTTTTAATGGAAAGGAAAGAGAAAATGTCCTGAGGAGGCTGTTTCCTGTCTGCATGATGAGCACACAGAATCCAATCCTCTGCGGCCCGGCGGCTCGGCGGCCCGGTGGCTCGGTGGCCCGGTGGCCCGGCGGCCCGGCGGCTCGGCAGCTCGGCACACAGACTGATCAGAAGAAGCTTGTTTTATGGCTGCAGAAATCCAGGAAAGGTGCCGTCAGATACCACCTCCTCCTTTCAGTTCAGGGTCAAAAATGATTCTGACCTTGAGTTTACAAAAACAGCTCATTGGTTTCTGTTCAGCTCTCTGAGGTTCTGGTTCTGGTTCTGGACCGTTCTGCTGTGTTTGGGATCATTGTCCTGTTTGTCGGACAGATGGCCTCACATCTGACTCCAGAATCAGCCCACACCATCAGCCCTCCACCGCCGTGCTGACAGCTTGAGCTGAAACTTGTGCTGCCATGTTGTCTTTAGAGAGCAGACTGCAGCAGAGATGTTAAAGTTTCCATCTTTTACATGCAGATTTTTTTATTTTATTTTATTCTTTCTCTCTTTGTAATTCAGAGTGAAGATCTTTTGTTTTTTAATGCATTTATTAGCTTTCCTTTAATTCTGTCACCCTCAGATTTATTAGGATTTATTAACTTTTTTTGGACAATTTTAGGAAGAACTTTACTCGTTTATTTGATGTTTTCTGTCCAGGTGAAACTTTTTGGTTAAAGGGGTAGTTTTAGTTTTTAGGTGGGGTAGTTATGAGCAGTCAGTATCTTACCTGCAGCAGACATCAGATCAGGATGAAAAAGCTGACAGAGTCAATGTTCTGAAACCAAAACAACTAAAACCTTAAATATGTTACATTTCTGTCACTTTTACATGAAATAGTTTTCTCAACAGATGTTGTGTTGTTTTGCTCACTGTGGCATTAAAATCCAGATGTTTTATCCCAGAAAGTCGTTCCTCCGTCTAACCTGGCGTAAACAGACGTCCTCATATTTGCTTTTCTTTTCACTTTTTTTTATCGTCCACTGCTATAAAAAGGCTGAATCACAGGACGCTTGTGAGCTGTTTTATGTATTCCTGATTCTTTAATTTATGATCGCTCTGACTGCTGTCTGCTGCAGGTAAGACACTGACTGCTTTAAAAACCTCACTTTAAAAAGAGCCAAACTGTCCCTTTAATGATTAACTCGTCCGTCTGGGAGTTATTCTGAAAAGTCAACAACACCTGGGAGAAAAAATCAAACCAGCCTCTGAAAACTTCCTGTTAATGAGTGTCCCAAACAAATGGTTCCCATCAGAAACATCCCGGTGTTTTCTGTTTCCACGGCAACAAAGACCTGATGTTAGAAACCTCCCCCTCTGACGGCTGTTGTCCTCAGAACAGATGGACTCTGATCATTCAGAAGATAATTGTTTATACAAAGACAATAAGAAGTTATCGCTCAGCGTGAAAACTTAATTACATTTTTAATTTTCCCTGTTTGTCGCAGGAAACAAGCTCGTGTCTCCGTACAGCAACTACGGCGGGCAGATGAGAGTTTCAGTCTACCAACCCACCGAGCTCGCTCTCATCACCAAACCTGCACGAAACGTGGGTACAAAGTCCACCGACACACACACACACACACACACACACACACATACACACACACTTTTCAGGCTGTAAGCAAATTATTATGGAAATCAGACAGTTTTTCCTCCCATCTTCCAGCCGAGGAAAAGTAAACATTAAGAGGCTGAAACAGATGCTCTCTCAGCTCGCTGCAGCGTCACGGATCCATATCTTAAAAACACGGACGGCTTTTAGAAAACACAAACGTCAGAGCTGCAGGCGAGGTCCCCAAACACTTAAAGTGTGTTTATCATTCATCTGCATGTCGGAAACAATCTAAGAATAACTCAAAGACAAGCAGAGAAAATGAATTTTCTGCTAAAAAGCAGCGTGAGCGCCGAAACTTAAATTAATTTAAATTAATTGTTAAGTTTACAACAAGCAGAACAGAAGCTGAAATCAACAACCTGTAGCTAAAAGCTAAATTTAGTAAGACAGTAGCTAAAAGCTAAAAGAGGCGAATGATGTTTCTGAAGGAACTGAATTTATTTGTTAAATAATAAGTTAAATAATTCAAAAATTTTAAGTGTTATAAACACTAAAAGCCATACCACACTATTTCCAAATCAGCCGAATGTTTTGATACATAAATGGCTAAATTAGCACAACATATGCAGAACTAGTCTGATTGCAAATAAACTATAAACAGGAAAACAGCAGCATGACTGCTGACTCAGCCTTTACTGTATATAGATAAATATCATATATTATATATATCTTCAGGGATTAATGACTCTAAATACTTCGTTGCTTCATATCTCAGAGGAGGTTTCAGTTCTGGACCGGGTCTGGAGCCGGTTCTATAAAAAGCTGAGAACTGATCAGGAGAGACGGTACACTAAAATAACTACATCACTACTACATGATTACTACATGATTACTACATCATTATTACATCATAACTACATTATTACTACATCACCACGGCATGTTTAGGTCCAGCTATAATACTCCTGAGAATTTTAAACAAATGTTTTTTTCTCTGTCTGAAAAGGAAAAAGTTTCTGTATTCATGAGCAACAAAAGAGCTAAATTACCCAGGATGCACCAGGATAAAATGCATATCGCCCGCCGAGTTTTAAACCAGAGACATGTGAGACCCGTTAGCTGTCAGAGGATGACTCTCAGCTGCTCCCACTCAGCGTCATTTTACTGTCGCTAACGTCATCCTGAATTAAGCCGACTCTAAAAGTCATAAGTCGATGGTACAAACAGATGAACACACACACAGACACACACACACACAGATTATAAGACGCTGTCCGTCCTGATTCGACCTCACATCAGTGTGAAAGTTTTTATTGTTCTTTGTTAAACTGAGCAGATTAAATTTCCTCTAACTTGGAGTTTTTAAACATGGTGCTTCGCCTACGGTGGCCCATAAGGACCACTGCAAATAAAAGATAATAAAAGGAGCGTTAGGGGCGAAATTCAGAAAAAAACATTCATAAATTCTGCATTATTTGTCATTTATTTACATGAAAACTTTGGATATTCTCCTATGTTGGAAAGTCATTTTTCATGAAAATATTTAAAAAATTTACAAGAATGAAACTGTGATATTCTCTGACATATTAGTTATAAATTTCAGATGTTTACTGACATTTTTAAATTACAAGTTAGCGAAAAAAAAGCAAAAGTTTTATAAGATTAAAGTTGTAAATTTACAAAATAGACATCTGGATAGTCAGTTTAAGAATTTAATCCTGGAAGTTTTTACTGTTTTCTTACAAATTTATAACATTACAGTATCAGTTCTGCATTTAATCACAGAAAATGTGATTTTTTTCTCTCTCCAACATTGAATTTATGGTATTAATGTTGGAAATTATGAGATTTTCCTCTGAATGGATCTTTGCCCATCAGTTATTTTTGAATGAAGCTGCTGTTTGATCAGTGGAATGTGGGATAATTCTAGACTCGGATGTTTTGAACCTTTCTGTTGTGACTCGGTGCAGCAGCGGGACCAGAGCTTCAACATGATCATCCCCAGAGCGAGCGCCGGCTCCGCGGCCCCCAGCGGCGGCAGCACCCCGTCCCCGCACCCCCCGGCCCGGACCACCGTAAACACGCACAGATAAGCGTAGGTCAAACACCTCCTCGTTATCTCTCCTGCCTCCAGATGCCTCTGAGCCTGTCGGCCTCTCTGCCACAGCCGTTTCCATAGCAACTTCTTCTAACCATGAATCACTTCTTTGTCCGGTTTTTTCTTCTCTTCTACTCTTTCAGTCCTTTACCTCCGCTCCGCTGACTTCCTCTGTTTGTCCGTTTTCTCCTGATTCTACAGAATAAACTCCTGCTGGGGAAAAGCTTTTGGTTTGCAGTGATTCTCCTGAAAGGCTTTCGTTTCTTTAAATGGAAGGATTTGATAACCTGAAGGTTTAAAAAGTGGTTCTGAGACCTTTGTAGTTTTCTCATGTGTGCATTAAAGCAGCTGTGGGTTTTTTATGGTAAAATAAAAAATCTACTTCTTGCTGCTCACATAAGAAATTATAATACTTCAGAAAACTGCCCTCTAAGTAAATAATACCGTAAACTTTGTTTATCAAACAGTCCCTCCAGGATTTCGCAGCATTTTTTGTGATTGTTGCAGCTAAAATGCCTGATTTCACGGGGCATTTTCCTAAAAGTTGCGATTTTTTAAAACTAAAATCAATAAACAACCATAACTTTTAATATATAAACCAAAAATACTTCCTAGTTTTGTAAGATAATTCCCAACAAACATTGACATTCTCA
>NC_051446.1:25771130-25773271 GCF_001649575.2 Kryptolebias marmoratus
ACAAACCCACAAAGAAGAGACTAGACCGCAGAAACGGTGGCGAATCACTTTAGAAACAATAAATATTGGGTTAAAGTTTTGCGGGGTTTGCTTGATTTTACGTTAATAGTTGCAACATTGTGAAATCCTGGAGGGTCTGATTAAACCTTTAGAGGTTTTTGGTTTATGTATGTTAAAATGGAAAGCAAACAAGAGTAAAACTGGAACTGAAATCACTCTGCTGCTCTCATTAAAGACTAAAGTAAAATAATTTAATGTTGCTTTTTGCACCAAAAGCTCAAAACCTTCAGAGACACATTTTATTTTAATCCTTTCTAATAAAGTTTGTTTTATGACCCTCCTGTCATCCCTGTGTTTGTCAGCAGGCCGGAGGTTTGGCTTCATCACCTCCACATCAGGATAACTTCTTCTGTTCTGCTTTTTTGCACCTGCCGACTGTTTGTTTGCTGTTATTGGTGGTTCCCTGAGCTGGTTCTGAGAGGAACCCGGACTCGGAGGTTAAAGACCTTCTGCTGACTGGTTTTCTGACCCGGACCCTGACCTGGAGGAGGACGCTTCGCTTCATTTGCTGATGGAGAACAGCACGGTTCTGACAGAACGTTTGGACCCAGAACCCTGCAGCCTGTCTGCTTCTGCACCGTTCAGGTTAATTATGATCGTTCTCCTGTTTGAACGTGTTTATTTAATGCTATTTAAAGTGCTACGATGTTCTATTTAATTATTTTAATTCATTTCTAACAATCAACCCGTCGTAGAAACACGGAGCTGAACTCCTGCCTGCCTTCTGTTTTTAATCCATCCCTGAAATGATGGGATATTTTAGATTATTTATTTATTCACATCAACATACAATCCACAACAAATCAATAAGCTGTTTTACTGTAAACTCAGTTATTTATTACATGTTTGAAATTTGGCTCAAGGTCTGAAAAATCTGGTTTTTAACAACTTGAGATGTTAGAAAATAAGAAGTTTAATGAGCTCAAAAACTAAATTTTTATTCCCCGACAATAAACTGGTGTTAAAGGAGAAAGTCTGACGTCAGCTGCTGAATAAAGAACGTTCCTTTACGGGTTGCATATCGCCCGCCGCAAATATATATATATTTTAAAAGGTTATAGATTAAACACTGATTCAGGATTAAATTAAATTATGTGGTTGTCTAAATTACACATTTTAAATTCCTTTAATTTTGTTTTTGATAATGTCGCAGTGAGTAAACATTGAGGTTTTGTAAAGACAGAAGAAATAAAACTTATTTGAGCAACAAAATCTCAGGAAGCTGGCAGGATGATGTTTTTATTGTCATGTAAAGAAATAAAGCTGCAGCTTGTTCAGTAATTTAAAACAAATAAAATCACTTGTGACACTTTAAATTGTGTGTTTTATTTTTCCACAGTGCTCATATTCCTGGTAATGTGTTTAATAAAGGTGTTATAACACGGTGACGACTAAAAAAGGGTTTTTAAAAGAGTAATGTCCTCACATACAAGTTTTATAACCATTCTGTGCGTCTGGAAGGAAAAATGCTTCAGTTTCAGTCGTTTCCTGTGAATCCTAAAGTTTCTGTTCTCTCATCATGGCGTCAAGGTCAGATTATTCTTTTAATGATTTAATAAATCGGGGGGAGGGATTATACAACCTGAAATCAGCAGGACAGCTGAAACTTAAACACAGTCGGCTGCTTCAGCAGGACAATGGTTCCAAACACAAGGATGAGAACTGCAGAGGAACGTGGAGAACGGGACCAGGATTTAAAGACGGGAGTCACAGGTGAGTGGGACAGGTGGAGAGGGGCGTGGCAGATGAGCGAGAGACAAACAGGAGAACCACAACAGAACCAAGACCAAACTGAACTCAATAAAAGAACCAATAAACCAATAAACCCAAACACCAAGATCACCAAGACCCAAAACCAAAACTACTTCAGTCCACAACTTCCAAGAGTCAAAGACCAGTAGGAGTTCTGCCAGAACCTGTTTATGGAGCCAAAGACCCCGAGACCCCCTCTGTCCCTCAGACCCTCGGTCCCTCGGTCCCTCAGACCCTCAGTCCCTCAGTTCTTCCGACCCTCTGTCCCTCAGACCCTCAGTCCCTCAGACCCTCAGTCCTTCCGACCCTCAGACCCTCAGACCCTCAGT
>NC_051446.1:25774721-25794891 GCF_001649575.2 Kryptolebias marmoratus
CCCTCGGTCCCTCGGTCCCTCGGTCCCTCAGACCCTCAGTCCTTCAGACCCTCTGTCCCTCAGTCCTTCAGACCCTCTGTCCCTCGGTCCGTCCTCCCACCTGAACCCTGACACGTTTACAGTCCCGTAACTCGCTACATGTCCACATTAACTCTGTGACTCCTGAGCAGCTCCACCTTCTGCCTCGGCACAAAGACTCAGAGGTGTTTCTGCTCCGTCGGCCCACCTGAACCCACCGCCACACCGCCATGTGAGGCGTGGCGTTCAGGGCCCTCGGTCCGCTGTTACCCAACCAACCTTGATGTGACCTCAGCGGCAGACTGAGGAATGATTTACCAGCAGGGTAAACACGCCGACTGTGGCTACAAGGTCAGACTACAGAGTCACATTCAAGCCCAACGAGGCCCGTGAGACGAATTACACCGTTTTATCCTGCAGTAACAGGCAGCATCTCACAGGTTTGAGTCCAGCCAGAAACACCTGACTGGTTTTATGTTTGTTAAACACTTTAACAGAGTAAATATATTAACTGTGATTGTGGAAAAAAAAACATTAAAGATATAAAAATCCTAATCCAGACATCTCTGACTCTTTAACAGCACTTGTTGCAAAGCATGAAATCAAACAATAAAAGGTAATCCTGAATTATATCAGATGATGCAGTTTGAAAGAGTTTATAACATTATTTATCTAGATATAATGATAGGCAGTTCTGAAATGCAGGTACGCACTCAATATAAACAAAACACTCCGAATCCACCAAAAAAAACACATGGAAGCTTGAGTCACATGATTGACTTACATCAACCTGTCAGGGGTGTCCGGTCCTGGTCCTGGTCCTGGTCCTGGCCCTGGTCCTGGCCCTGGTCCTGGCCCTGGTCCTGGTCCTGGTCCTGGTCCTGGCCCTAGCCCTGGTCCTGGTCCTGGAGGACCTCCATCCTGCAGGTTCTAGATGTTTCTCTGCTCCTCAGCAGCTCTTCAGGTTCTGCAGCAGCCTGTTCATCACTCAGTCAGATCAGGTGAGTCAGAGCAGAGAAACACCTGAACCCTGCAGGATGGAGGCCCTCCAGGACCAGGACCAGGACCTTCTGCTGCTTTTAGCTTCTAGCTACTCTTTAGTTCCTTTAGCTTTACCAGCTCTTCTTCAGCTAATATCAGCAGACGTTCAGCTCTTCCTGATGTTCACAACAGGAAGTGGATTCTCACAATCTGAACTTCAGTTTTTGTTGTTTTCGATCTGAAATGTGTCACACGTCAGTCACCATCGTTCCATTTAAACATCTGGATTAAAGCAGATGTTTTCCTGCCGTGTTTCCCGTCAGCTCAGCTCTAATTGGACGTTTCCTTGGAGGAAAAGTCATTAAGATCCTCTCCTGCTGGATTTACCATCTCCCTCCTCTCAGCAGCGTTTCTTTGTGTCTGTTAGGAAAATATCTCATGAACTACAGGACAGATTTTATTACAACTCTCGACAGCTAATCACTGGGTTTGACATCTGCAAATGGAGCCAAGCTGATTTAAGATGGCCGCCACGACACAATATCGCTGCTCCTCGGTCGGTTTTACAGATACTGAGCTGCAGTTTGGTGCGGTAGTAGCTGAGAGTCATCCCCAGCACTCTCTGAGAGCTGACAGATTACAGAGATCAGACATTTTTAACGTTTGACTCAAACTAAAATCATTTTAAAACAAACTGATTTTAGCTTTAAAGGCTTTTATTTACAGGTTATATTATTACTAAATAATCATCATTTTGATTTATTTTAAATGTTCTTTGTTATTTTGTTAATCAAGAATCAAGAGTTCTGTAATTTATTAATAAATCCAGCCAAGATTAAATTATTTTTATGTTAAAAATCCTAAAACTTCAGATCAGACTCTGAACTTTAGTATTTATTCTGTTCGATTTGTGTGATTTAGAGACTTTTGTTCATGTGGAGTTTGTGTTTTTATAAATCTGGAGTAGATTTCTGCTCGTTTAGTCTCTTTGTGTCTCTTTGTGCCAAGTCACCAAAATAAAAGCCTTCTTTTATTTTTATTTTTTTACACTGGCTAACAGGAGCCCAAAGAGCTACATTAAACAGAGTTTTTCTTTGTTTTGTCAGTAAAGTCAGTTAAGTTTCCTGCTTCAGCCTCGTCTCAGTCGTGTCCCGGAGGCCATGGACAGAGACGTCTTTGTGTCCTCGGGACAAAGCTGCTGCTGTGAGACACCTGAGAGCTCGAACACCTGAGCTCATCCTGACAGAAGCACACAGATCTGACGCTTCAGGCTCATTTTGAAACGTCCCCACAGCTCCGGGTGAAACCGGCAGCCCAGATAAAACCAACAAACCTGTCAGGTATTTCTGGAATTCAGAGCTTTGTTTTATCGGGATGCCTGGAAGGTTTTCCCACACAGAGCGGCTGGAGGTCAGATTCAGACCTCAGCAGGATTATCCTGCAGAAAGACCAGGACCACGTCTTCCTTTAAACCGGGCCTAAAATCAGCCGCTTGTTGTTTATATGTTGATGTCCGAACCTGGAGCCCACAGGAATCAGACTGAATCAGAAATAATCCGCCTCCTCGGAGCCTCTTCTCTTTGGGTTTTCATGTCCGACTCGGAGGAGCAGCGTCTCCTCAGTCTGAGGAGGGAAACGAACCGTCGGCCTCCTCGGAGCCTCTTCTCTTTGGGTTTTCATGTCCGACTCGGAGGAGCAGCGTCTCCTCCGTCTGAGGAGGGAAACGAACCGTCGGCCTCCTCAGACAACAAACAAACGTTTAATTAGAAACTTCACTTAAAGTAAACTTTTAGATTTGATTAAAACAGTTTCATCCTCTGTGTTTGTTTGAGGTTTTATTGTCATTTAGAAACATAACGGTGTGTTTGTTGTTGTTTTCAGTCTGTTTCTGTTTGTTTTCTGTGTTTTTAATCATCGTTAGATTCTATTAATATGAATTATTATAATCATATGGTTCCTTACTCAGTCAGTGGATTGTGTTTTTGCATCTTTTTGATTCTTCTTGATCATTTTAGTTCTTTTTTTTTTATCACTTTTTAGTCATTTTTTGTCAGTTCTGAGTGTATTTTTTATGTTTTTTCCTGTATGAGTCATTGATTCTGTTTGTTAAACTCTCCAAATGTTTTTTGCTACAGTCATTATGTTAATGTTGGCTTTGGCTCAAATATCTGCCTCTAATGTATCTTTAATGGTGCCTCTTTATAAATAGAGTCAAATCTATGACAGAGTTTGTGGTGAAATCTGAACCTTCAGCCAGTTATTGTTGTAATAACCCTCAGTGGGACGAACAAAAAGTCTGAATCACTGAGTTTGTTTAAGGTTGGACAGAAACTCGGCTCTGGAGTTTGAGGATTCAAAGAAAAGCTGAGAGTTTGTTTAAAGTGTGGCTCCTCTGATAAAACCTCAGGAGGCTCCAGGAGAGAAAACACGACTCATCGAAGTCCTGACGTCTGGAGCCCAGCAGGTGCTGTTTCTACATCAGGTTACCATGGACCGACTGCAAACACTGAGCTCTGTGGGGACGCACACACACACACCTGTCTGGGAGTCTTAATGAGGTCGGCTTCATTAAAGCACATCAGACGAGGTTCTTATGTTCAGCTCTGAAACTCCTTCAGATCAGAAACAAAATTTCACTCAAACTTGAGCTCAATTTATTAAAAAAAAATTGTTTTTCAGGAACAGTTTCTGCTTTTGTTTCAAAACTTTAACATAAATCCAGCTTCAGAACAGATGGAGGGAACTGGGACCAGTTTCCTGAACCCGAAGTGTTTACATGAAGTACACATATATTTGAATTTCTGTTTGTCAGACATAAAATGGAATCTATCTTTGTTTCTTTGTTTACTGAAATGGAACTAAAGAAGTTAATTGTGATGATAAAGAATATCAAACAAAAAAACTCAAGCTAAAAAAATTTCTTTGGACATCTGACAAAAAATCATATTTAAGATGTGTCTGCGTTCCCTTGTTAGTTGCCAGTGGAGTGAATTTTGTTGTTATAAATTCTTCTTTTGAGTAAATTAACTTCACAGTTAAATAATAAAGTATAAAAATATCTGCAATATGTGCAAAAATAATACACATAACTGTCCGATAATATTCAGAAGAGCATCTTGTTCTGATCCTTTTCTAAGTTTAATTTTAGGCCTTAGTTTAGATTTATTTTCCAGTTATTTGGACAAATATGTGTAAAATACTGACCCCTGGTGGCCAAAACTGAGAACTGCGGTTTGTTTTTCGTCCCGCCCACAAATTGTTCTGCATTTCCCATTGGTTAATATGGTGACATTTCATTGGTTGGCTGGTTTTCTCTCGACCAATCAATGCGTTTGTTTACTGTTACGAACAAGAGGTCAAAGTTGAAACACAGAATTGACGCAACTGAAACGATGGTTATTACTGCCGGAAAAAGGATAAACTTTATGATTTTTTTAATCAGAATGAAATAAATGTTACCGATACATAACGGGGCGACCTGCCCGCCCGGAAGATGTCATTTCTGGGCGTTAAAACCGCGACTTGGTCGGTGTTTTTACACAAGGTTGGTTGCTAAGCTAACAGTTTCTGTTATGATTACAGTAAATTTCAGTTTTTCCTATTTTATTTTAGGAGCTACAGATGTGCATTATGTCTCTGAGACTAACGCTATAAAACGATTTTTTTTTTCTTAAGTTTTACAAATAAAGGCTTCATAATTTTTAGTAATATACATATTAGTAATAAAGAAATTATAAATAAAAACTCTTATTTTGAACCAAATTGAAGTGGAAAGCTGGTGGATTTAAATTGTACTGACGGTGATTTATCATTTATCTCGCAGTGTTTTATTTGTTTTCTGGAACAAAGTTTTAAGTTTTGTTTATTTATTAATATTCCATCATAAAACGGCAGCATTTTGTGAGAAACTCAAACATAAATTCATGAAACAAATCACAGATTAAATGATTACTGCAGCCATTTAAAATGGCTTTAGATCAATTTAATAAAAATATTACATCTAAATGATCATTTCAGGCTCTCCCAAGCTTCATATGTGATTTTTCAATTATTATTTGCAGATCTTGAGCTGAAAACTCCTCAGCACCATTTTTTTTCATTTGTTTTTTTTTTATATAAAAAGTCTGAAGTTTTTTGTTTTCATCAGTAAGATTTCAACGATGTTACAACTAGGCCTGTCAAGAAAACAAAGTTTGCTGGACGATTAATTGTCTCAGAAATTATTGCGATAAACAATAATATTGTTTGGAGGCCGTTTTAAACTAATGTAATGATAACGTAATAGTGTAAGTGCATCCTCTCAAAGATGAATAAACTTCACTTTCAAAAGAACACTTAATATTGGAACTGGAACACAAAATGAACAAAACAACCAAAAACAAAAATAAAATGGACTCTCAGCCACTGTTAACAAAGAATGCATTCAACCAAAACAGTACGGATTATTAAGTCTGTAAACTAAACTGCCCTTCAAAAAGTAATATCCATTAGTTTTATATGGAGAAAAAGGAAAGAACTGACAGTTTTATAAACATAAAGTGCAAACAAACAGACACAGAAATGTGACATACCGGCTCTCATAGGTTCTCCTCGGTCCTTTGGTTTGAATCCGAAGTTCTCCCGGCTGCTGTTACTTCCAGCTTCAAACCAACATTTAGTTTTTTCCTCAAATATCAAACAGCGTTACTTTAGCTTGCTAACTCCCAGCGGGGGCTAATGCTAAAGAGCTACAAGCCTGACGCGATAGGCCACACCCCTCTAAGAGAAAGGGAGGGGTCAGTGAAGAACATCCGGGGTCTTCAGGAGAAAGAAACGATAACTCCGATAAATGAAACTTATCGACCTCATTTTTTTATGTGCGTTAATTGATTTATCGTTTATCGCAACATTTCTGTTATTTATATGTTAGTCTGAAGATTAGCAGCAGTTTGTTATTATTGGTAAATAAAACGTGAAGGTTTGTGTCAGTTTCAGCTGTTCGTCCTCTCCCAGCTCCACCAGAACTCATCTGTCTCTGTCCTCCGCAGTTATGGACCCGACGTCTTCTCTCCACGTCTGCCGGACCAGAACCTGCTCCTCCTGGACCCACAGAACCTGCCTCGGAGCAGAACCTCGGGTCCTCCTCATGGTCCCCCGAGCAGGGGCCCCCGCCGGCCCCCACCCACTGCTGCATGAGCGGCTGCCATAACTGCGTGTGGATCGAGCACGCCGAGCAGCTGCTGGCGTTTTATCAGGACGGAGGCGACAGAGCTCTGTCTGCCGTGGAGGAGAACGTTCTGGATGAGAACCTGAAGGCTTACCTAAAGATGGAGATCAGACTTCTGAAAAAGACCTGATGTTTCACTGCTGTGCTGCCACGTTTTCACTGGAACCAAACAGATGTTACCTGAAGTCTGACAGGACAATGAGTTTATTGTATTTAAAGTTTTATGTGCACAGAAAACCAGCTCAAGACTTTTTCACAGAATTGCAGCTTCCATAATGAAGTACTCCATTCACAGTTTATAAATCTGAAATTAAATATGACCTCATGTATCATATTTAAAATAAAAGTGTGTTTAAGTTGATTTTCTGTTGAGTCAATGAGTTTAAAGAAGAGCAGGATTGCACAGTGGCCACTAGAGGGCGCCATGTACAAATAAAACTGATCTGATCTGATTATTAAAGTTTGGACTGATTGATTTTTATAAATATATTTATGTTTGTGCAGATTTAATTCACAAACCTGATCTTCACAGTTGTTTCCTTTAAAGGACATTTTTTAGATGCAGTAATTGAAAGCTGCTGCACAAAGTGAAGCTTGTTATCATAACCCTGGTTTATTTTTAACAAATCTTTGATGTTCTGGTGTAAATAGGATTAGGATGCCTGACGTCTGTCTGTGGGTCGGTGGTCCAGTTCCTGAGGTGACCCTGATGGCTCCCTCTGAGTCAGAGTCCTGAACACAGAGCTGCAGCCGTGATGCTCTGATATGCAGCAGATTAGAAATGATCACAAACACAAATCTGAACCTGATGACTGACGGATAAACTCCTCTTGGTGCTGAGGCTCCATGTCGCTTTGCGTCATGGAAATATGTGACATTATCCCAACAAAAGTCTGCAAAGTTATACTTTAACTTTAAAAAAACAACCTTTTGGAAGCTTTTTGCCTCTTTATGGATGTAATATATATATATTTGAATTATCCTGACTAAACTAATTAACATGACGGGGATTCAGACACAGGTGATAAATTATATAAAATATGGAACAAAGTGCTGTACCTTCCCAGACCTCCTGCCTGTCATGTGACTGAGTTCATTCACGTCACAAACGGTGTTTGAAAGGTTCAGCATGTGCGTCCTCTCACCGTCCTACAGATTAACTCAGGAGGTCAAATCAGCTGCACAAACCTTCTGAAATATAGTGTGTATTTTTACTTTAAAGTTTTGAATAAACAAAACAAACATCAAGAGAGAAAAATCTTAAGAGGCAAGACAGGGGTGTCCAGTCCTGGTCCTGGTCCTGGTCCTGGTCCTGGACCTGGAGGACCTCCATCCTGCAGGGTTCAGGTGTTTCTCTGCTCCGACTCACCTGAGCTGAATGAGTGATGAACAGACTGCTGCAGAACCTGAAGAGCTGCTGAGGAGCAGAGAAACATTTAAAACCTGCAGGATGGAGGTCCTCCAGGACCAGGACCAGAACCAGGACCAGGACTGGGACTGCACACCACTGGTCTAAGATATAAGTAAAATATTTTCCTAAAAGCTAACGTCAGGTTGGACGGAGACAGAGGCGAACCCTGAGTTCAGACTCATCTTCAAAGAAAATAATTTATTAAAATAAATAAACAAAAAGCTAAATCCAGAGAACAAAGCCCAGAACAAGACAACTATGATGTGACAACAAAATGACCCAGCGAGGAAGAGGAGGAGATGACCCGGTTTTAAAGACAGGATAATTATGGGATGTGGGCTCAGGTGAGTGATGACAATTAGGAACAGGTGGAGATGGGCGTGGCAGGTAAACAGGTGCTGAAACAAAGACAATAAGAACTAAACCAAAACCAAGACGACTAAATAATAAAATAAAAGAAACAATACTCAAAATAAAACCCCAAATCCTGACAGACACGACATCTTTTAATCCAGTTTATTATCAGATTTTGCTAACAGGGTTTTGCTGGTGTTCAAATGTTCCAAAACCTTTTGTGATCTTATTTCTGTGGGTTAAAGGTTTGTCCTTGTGGTTTCTTTCAGGAAAACAGAAGAAGCCAAAGAGGAAGACTGACGAAGACTAAAGAGGTTCTGTGGGCTTCAGGACTCTTCCTGCAGCATCTGTAATCTGAATCTAATCTAATCTGGGTTTTATCATCCCGCCTCTGAATGACTTAATTATCTTCCTGAGACTTTAAAGACTTTCTGAAGAAATCAGTTTGATCTAATATGTTATAAAACTCAGAGGACCAAGAACTGAAGAAGATGAAGCTATCGTTCCTCGAAGCAATGCTTGTCGCCCGCCACCTTTTAAACAAAGCTCTCACGTGTTGGGTATGACTCTCAGCTACTACCACACCAGATTTTAGCTCACTGTGTGGGAGTTAGAGCCATTTCTGTGTTTGCTGAGTCTGATTAGCTGTGGTGGCCATCTTGAATCAGATGGACTCGTGTACCGTAGCAGAGGTTTTTTTTTTTCAAAGAGTATTCTGCACAGAAACTTTATTTTAAATAGCAAAACGCAGTTTAACTAATTAGTCTTGAGCAACAAACAACAGAAATAATAAAACCAACAGTTCAGTTCAGTTTAAATGTTTGATTATTTACAGCAAGAGGAGATGTTTCATACAGTTTTCTTTCTATTCCACCATCATGAGACAAAGTTCAGTCCCATCATGGTCTCAGGACAAAACACATGAACCTCAAACGTCCACTCAGACGCCCGAACAGGAACTTCCTGCTCCCAGATTTACCTCAGCTCCTCCAACACAACCAGCCAGATGTGTCTCAGCTTCGTATTACTCCCAGGAGCTGATAATAAAAAGCAGAGAACTGATGTAACACACAGACAATGATACAAAAACACAAACAGAGGTAATTACATGTTCGCCCGCCTCACTTTGAGGGGAAATGTCGACGACTCTTCCACTTGAAGACCTCGTGTTTGATCTAAAAGTTTCAGACAAAAAGAACGTCATTTATTGTCTTCAGAACGAGCCGCGCTCAGTTCGAGTTCAACCGTTAAAAACTGAACTTTAAAGTTTACAGAGAACGTTAACGTCATCATAAACACGTCAGTTTGTGCACAACAATGCAGACAAAACGGGACTAAAATCAGATTTATAAACCGACTCAGAGACTGAATCAGGTCATCTGCACAATGAGACGCTCACTGGGTGGATTTAAGCCTTTTAAATTGTTTATTTGGAAAACTGATGGTAAAATTTAAATAACCAGAAGCAGCAGCTGTAAAAATAGGTGTAACCTGATGTGAAAATAAAAACTTCAGCTGTAATTAAGTAGCTGTTTAAGTTTGGACGCCCAGTTTGAGTCGGGAGGCGGCGCCGTCAGTAATCCTCCACGGGACTCGGTCTATAAGAAGGGCCCCAAATCCAGACCGGCCCCCACAGCGAGCCTAACGAAGCCCCCTCACCTGCTGCGTTCACGTCCACTTATCAGGTTCTTCATCCAGTCAGACGGTGAGTAACACCATCATCATCATCATCATCATCAGGGGGATTTATTACCGGTTCAAACGTCTGGAGATGAGTGGAATTATTTATTATTTTATCTGCAAAAACAGTCTGAATTTACTGGACTTGAAGTGGTAAATAATATAAGTTTATACAGAAGAGACAAGATGAAGGTTTTGTTCTTTTATCCTGGAAAGAAACACAAGAGAAGATGATTTTTAAGTCCACAGATTCAATAATTATTTGGATCATTTGTTTTCCTCCCTCAGATTTTTAGAAACATTTCATAATGTAAAAGAATGCAGCATAATTTCTTCTTGTTTGCATCAAAAGAAACATAATATAATAAGATGTGTTTAAATCTGCAGCTTGTTTGGCTGAATTATTTGAGCTACATATATTTGGCATTTGTATATTAACCCAACAGGAATCACAGTTTTTTATTTAAAGAAAACGGTTTGTTTTTTATCTTGTTTTTCATCATTTTAGCACGTTTGTTTCTATAAAGCTTTTGTAAAACAGCACAAGTGTTCAGTGTTTTCACAGAAGAAGCTTTGCTGGTGCAGAGCTGCTTAAACTTGTAGAAAAAAAGCAAAATCTCTGCAAGGTTTTAGTTCAAATGTTTGTTGCTCAGTTCTAGAAACCTTTCAGTAAATGTCTAACAGGTTGAATGTTCAGCTTCTGAACTTTTAACAAACGTAAAATCAAAAATAAACCAACTTTTTGGATATTTATTGAATGCACAGGAAGTGAAATAGTTTGTTGCCTTCTCTAACAGGTTTTGGATTTTGGATTTTGTGCAGCTTTTGTTTCGTTGTCCTCCGCTCAGGACGGTCTCTGTCCCCGGGACAAACTGAGCCGATTGTTCGTTTAGACGCTTGGTGCGAAGCTCAGCACTTCTTCCATGTTGTCCTTTTTTAATAAGATTAGACGAGAGCAACCAGCCAGAAACAGAGACGGTGAGAGCTTATTAACTGGAGCCAGGGATTATGGGAAACTGGGTCATCTTTGCTGACAGGCTCACTGCGGTCCACCTTCAGGTACAGAGAAAGGATCCTGGCGAGGACTCGTCAGCTTTCTAAGAGGATTACAGGTGATAATGTCAGACAGAGGAGACAGGAGCTGCAGAAAAACAAACTTTTCTTTCTTTTGTTTTGTTCTCATAATGCAGATTTAGGACCTCGCCTCTGAGAGGAGTTTCTCAACAAACGCATCATTAATAGCTGCTGAAAATGAATCTGGAGCCTCCCAAACCCGAGATCAAGTCAGCCACACGTGTAACCGGCGGCCCCGCGACGCCACGCAAGGGCCCCCCGAAGTTCAAGCAGAGGCAGACCCGACAGTTCAAGAGCAAACCTCCAAAGAAAGGCATCCAGGGGTACGCTTAGTCCAACCACTGAGAGTTTCAAAATAAATGCATGTTTTACTTTGTAATCTTTGTTTCTGTTTGCAGCTTTGGTGATGACATCCCTGGCATGGAGGGCTTGGGCACAGGTGAGTTTACTTCCAGGTGTAAAATGTCAGATTTGGGGTCTCGCAGGGACCTGAGCAGCCTCACATTTCTGCCCCTTTCTGCAGATATCACCGTCATCTGCCCGTGGGAGGCCTTTAATCACCTGGAGCTGCATGAGCTGGCCCAGTACGGCATCATCTGAGCCGTCCTGCATCTGCAGGAGATCCTCTGAGGATTCCAGGCCGTGCACTTCAAACCTCCTGCCTCGGGCTCCATCCTTATCTGTTCATGGAACTATTCTGAACCAGAAACCCAAATGAGGAACTGTAACAAACATAAAAAATGGAAAAAGGAAAAAATTACCAAAAAAACACTTTTCTGTTCTTAAACTCTGGATTTTTCTCCTGCCTGCAGCTCACACACAACATCTGCTCGAGTCCATTTATTTCTCATGACTTCATTCAGTAGATCTGCTCCGTTATGTCCCCGCTTTCTTCTTCTTCTCTTTTCTGTCTTCTCTGTGAACCAAAACGAGAAACGTACGCAAGCAGTGCAGCCTCTCAGTGAGTGTAAGTGTCAAACCTGCGGGGTGGGTGGGCTCCTGCCCCTCTTTAACATCTCAGAGGCTTCTTCCATCAACGGCGAACATTTAAAATCCTAAACCTGAATCCTGTAGAGAGCAGACACAACAGAAAAGTTCCAACACTTTAAAATATTCTGAAAAACTGAAACATGGAAGATTGTTGGCTCATCAGATTACCAGACATGTCTTTTATGTTTGCTGCACAAATTTAGTCTAATTGTTTAAAATGTTAAAAAAATACTTTTAATAGCATTTGATCATATTTTTTCCACTCTTGCAGTAACTCTGTCATGTATTTGATCATTTTAACATCAGTTTTTATTTAATTTCCTTATCTCTCTTGTATAATTTTGATATAAATGTGTTGTATGCTGTTTGCACGGATATTTCTCCTCCTTTTACACGACACTCTCAGGTTCTGTGGGTTTATGTTTGCAGTTTTTGAGCTCATTATTGTAGAGCAGAACATTTAGCATTTTTACACTTTATCTGCCATCCATCTTTGATTCGTCTCCAAATCCTCCTCCTCCTCCTCCTCACCATGCTGAGCTCACGCCAGAGGAGAAGCTGGAATCTTTCCTGAAGATAAAAGCTGGTGGAGGAGTTGGGATCGATGGGAACTTTTAATGATGTGTGATGGAGCTTTGTCCTCTCTACAGGACGATGAGGGAAAAATAAAGCACAAAAAATGAGTAAAATGTTAAAAAAAGGAACAAAATATAAGATTTGTTTTTTTCTTATCAATCCTCCACATTAGTTTTAGGCATGGCTTTTTAATATTATTTGAGCAAAAGGGATTTAGTGAGAAAATCACTAAAAAAATCCATGAACAGCTCAGAAAAGAATGAAACTTTGACAGAATATAAATTAAATTTATTCACATAAAAGAGACACTATGATTTTACTTCAGTGTTCAGAATCAACACACCTGAGAAGATCCGCTGCACTTTGACCCAACATATAAACGTTCATACCTGCATAAAATAAAACAAATTAACTACATGTACCAAAAAATATACAACGGGTTTAAAATTATTCACCTCCTGGCATTTCTTGTTTTGTTGCTTTCCAACCTTGAATTTAAATTAATTTCTCTGGTTTTATTCAAAGAGCAGCACCGTCCAGCCAGAAGGAGCTGCAGGACATTTGTCCTGAAGAATGGACAAAAAGTCCAGAGGTTAGCTGGCCCAGGATCATGGAGACAAACCTCTACATTAGGATGCTCTGCACTTCTGCTGCAGTTTCTACTTTCATAGTTTAGAAGGATTTAACTGCATTAATGTGGAGTATTCAGAGTTGGCTCATTACTTAGAACCAAAGTAAAAATCCATTTAAATTCAAAGTTTTATAGCAATAAAGGATTCCTAGGAGGGTGAAGACTTCTGCATCCATGAAGCAGAATTCAAGCCTCAAACACAGAACACCCTGTGTGTAACATCACATCACCAGCCTCTTCTGTGAACAGACTAATGAACTCAAATACTAAATCTGTTAGATCTAAACGTAATTCATTAAAATGTCATGTTTGGTGCTGCCTTAACCAGGGTTCAGTTTGTTCATCTTAAATACATTAAAAAGGACTTTAAACTTACAATCCTGTCCAGTTTGGACTCGTGTCTTCATGTCAGTGATGGTCGTGTTTTATCCCTGCCCGGGGCTTTTTTCTGGATTATGAACACTTAGATGTGTTTTAAGGCTGGACTTGTATGTAAATGTTTTATTACAGACGGAACATGGAAACGGCGCCTCTCCAGTATGAATCTTCTCATGTTTGTGGAGATTACACTTATATTTAAATGTTTTACCACAAACATCGCACTCAAACGGTGTCTCTCCTGTGTGAACGATCTTGTGTTTTTTGAGATCACCCTTATATTTAAAGTTTTTCCCGCAGACATCACAATGAAACGGTGCCTCTCCTGTATGAACTCTCATGTGCATCACAACATCACTGGGATATCGTAAACCTTTCCCACAAATCTCACACCGTTTCTCTGTTGCATGAACCCTCATGTGTTTCGTAAGATATATCTTTTCATTAAATCTGTAGCCACAAACATCACATCCGAAGGGTTTCTCTTTTGTGTGATAACTCATGTGTCTTTGTAAATTTCCTTGAAGTGAGAACCTTTTATTACAAACCCCACAAACATGAGGTTTCTCTCTCGTATGAACTGTTGCGTGTTTTTTAAGATAAAAATGATACTTAAACACTTTACCACAAACATCACAGTGAAGTGCTTTTTTCCCTGCATGAACTGATTTTTTTGTTTCTACCATAAATTCAGTTTCAGGTTCAGAATCTGATAAAGGTTCCTGCCAGTCTTCATCGTGGACTTTAGTCACACAGGATCCTGAAGTTTCCTCATCAGTAGTTTGTTTTAAATGACTGTTTGGATCTGGGTTTCTGTGCAGTTTTGGTCCTTCTTCATCCTCTCCATCAGTTTCTGTTTTGACATGTTCAGTTAATCTGCTGGTTGGAGGATCAGTCTCTCCGTTCTCCTCAGTTCTGAGTTCATACAGCTTTAAAGACTCAAGTTTTTCTTCGTCGTATTTATTGTATGGGAACCTGGTGATGTCCTGCTCTCCTTCCTGACTGCTCCAGTGTTCCTCCTCTTCCTCCTTTAGGAGTTCTGGGTCCTGCTGGTCCAGACTGGAGCTCCACTCAGAGGAGACCTCTTCTTTAATCAGCACCTGCTGAACATCTGCAGAACACGCTGAAACACACACAGACACTATGAACAGCTTTATAATCACACATATACAGCAGGTAATTAAAGAGAAGTTTGCCAAAAAACACTCTGAGATGACAAACATGAAATATTATATGACATAAATAAACTGGAAAATATAATACTGATAAATATACTGCACCAAACTGCAGATAAACTGAAAATATCCTATCCACATTTTTCCCTTTGTTTTTATTCCTCAGTAAATTGATGCCAGAGAACAATGTAGTACGATCACTAAAATATAAATAACAAAAATATTTAATTTCCTAAAAAAAAAAACCTGCAACAAACATTTTTTTATTCCACCTTTATTTATTCAGGTAATCTCAGAAAAACTACTTTCAAGTAAACATACATTAATTTAAGTAAAGAATAAATTATTACATGCATTTATTACCAATAATATCATTAGTTACATTTATTTAAATGACACTGTTTTATGTTTACAATATGGAAAACCTGAGGTTGTAAACTAGAAAACATCTGAACAAACCACTGAAGAATGACAGGAAAATAAAACTTCTTCAATCTGCAGCAATAAAAAATGATAAAATTAACTCTAAATAAATAAATAAGAAGTAGTTTTGGGATCCATGTTCTCACCCTCAAACTATTCTAGAACTACATTTGGTGACATAATAATAACAGAATTTCATAAATAGTTGTGATAACTGACAGCAACAAGCCTTTAATTCTGTCCCTGCTGTGATTCAGGAGGTAAAGACCTTAAATCACTGATTTAGTTCGACCTGCAGCAGATTATTTTCCGTGTTACTCCGCTGCCAGCATCCAGTCAGGAACATTTTCCTCATCAGTCCTGGACACGTTTTACCAAGTTAACCAGCATAAAAACAAACATAAGTTCAATTTAAATAAAATGTTAACTAAAATCTTTGAAAACTTAAAACAACCAAACTAAGTGCATTATCTTACATCAACCTCTCTTCTATACCTACAACACCAAACCTTATACTGAGCTGATTGTGTTCCTGCTTCCTGACACTACAACACATCTGCAGGTGAAACGCTGTCAGGCGGCCTGAAGCTGACCTATAAGGTGACCTCTGTCAGTGCGGGTTAAAACCTTTTTACAAAGATGCAAAGTATTCCTATGTGTCCACTTCCATAATAAACAAGTGCTGCATTAAAGTCCCCACAGCTTATTCTAACTTCTACACTAAAATGACTTACAGTCATCTGGACAGGTGAGGAAGACAGGAATGTTCAGACTAACACTGGAGAAAAACACACAAAAATCCCTGAAAATGTGCAGAACCAACACACCGGGATCTCTCCTGTGAGTTTTAAGAGAAACTGGATCCATAAATAAATTACAACAATCATTACAAACAAATGGTTTCTCTTATGTTTGGGTTCTTTATCAGTGTTTCACAAAAATAAAAAATAAATCTGTTGCAGAATGTTTCAGCACAAACAGAATGAATTTGATTCCCTCCACTTTGAACTCTCATGTCTTCATGAATTCAGTTTTAAACCTTTGAATATTTATGTTTTCACTGTTTGTCCTCGTGTATGAAGACTTTGGTGTTTTTTAAGATTATACTGACATCTAAATCTTTTATTACAAACGTCACACTGAAACGGCGTCTCTCCTGTGTGAACCCTCGTATGTTTTCTGAGATCACACTTATATTTAAAGTTTTTACCACAAACGTCGCACTGAAACGGTGCCTCTCCTGTGTGAACTCTCTCGTGTTTTCGGAGATTAGACTTATATTTGAAATTTTTCCCACAAACGTCACAATGAAACAGTGCCTCTCCTGTATGAACTTTCATGTGCTTTGTAAGATCGCTCGGATACTTTAAACTTTTCCCACAAATCTCACACTGATACTCTGTGGTATGAACCCTCATGTGTTTTGTAAGATCCAGTTCTTCGTTGAATCTGTAGCCACAGACGTCGCAGCTAAAGGGTTTCTCTCCCGTGTGGAAGCTCATGTGTCTTTGTAAGTTTCCTTGTTGTGAAAATCTTTTGCTGCAGAAACCACAAACATACGGTTTCTCTCTAGTATGAACTGTTGTGTGTTTTTTAAGCTGATAGCGATACTTGAATTCTTTCCCACACAGATCACAGTGATATGGCTTTGCTCCGGCGGGGACCATTTTCTCTGAATCTACAATAAATTCAGTTTCAGGTCCAGAATCTGACATGGGTTCCTGCCAGTCACCATCACTGACTTCAGCTGCTGGAGATTCTGCAGTTTTTTCATCTGGGTTTCTGTCTGGTTCTGGTCCTTCGTCGTCCTCTCCATCAGTTTCTGTTTTGATCATTTCAGTTAATCTGCTGGTTGAAGGTTCGGTCTCTCTGCTGTTTCCAGTTTTGACTCGACAGAACTGTGAAGACTCGAGTGTCTCTTCATCGTATTTATTGTAGGGGAACCTGGTGCTCTCCTCCACATGAAGGTGCTCTTCCTCCTGACTGCGCCAGAGTTCCTCCTCCTCCTCCTTTATGTGGAGGAGTTCTGGGTCCTGCTGGTCCAGACTGGAGCTCCACTCAGAGGAGACCTCTTCTTTAATCACCACCTGCTGAACATCCGCAGGACACGCTGAAACACACACAGACATGTTGAACAGCTGAGGCTTCGTGATCAGACAGGTCATGTGATGAGAAGAAAACAGCATCTCTTTGAAAAGCTGCACTAAGATCCCAACAGGTGGAACCGAGGCTAAAACAACCTTCAACTCTAATCAATAAACAGCTAAATGTGCCTCGTGTTGAGGGTTTATGGAACAGATCTGTGTGAATCCTCAAACTAAAAAACAAAAAGATGGCAGCCTAGAAAGGACATACTCAGAAATTTCTTCTTAAGCCATTATTCTAAGATATTCACCTATTTTTCCTCATTGTCATGAGTTGCAAAAGGGCTGCTTAAAAATTATAATCACAATTATACTGTAGCAAAATATTATTAATCATCACTGGGTTTACTGATTACACAGTTTTGTTGTTTGGAGCTAAAATCAAAACAACAAAATTGATTAATTGCACTCCCCCTAATTGCAAAGTGATGATGGCTGCAATCAGCCCAGCCAGGTTCCTGGAACCAAACAAATGGGCCCGCAAACCAGCAACCTGCAACTGCACGCCGTTATTCAAACCAGATGACCTCAGGCCACAACAAACAGGTTCAACTAGAACACTTTAATGCAGCATTTAACAAAGTGGGGGACATAAAATAAACTGCTTTCAATCTTGCTCACTGGATTGTGTCATTTTTATCTTTACCACAAAATGAATCTTTCTAAATAAACCTTGGAACTGAGCAGCTTTTTTTCACGTTGTGTCTCTTCAGAGAGTCCCGCCGTGTGAAACTCGCCCCACAAACATGGCAGCTGAATGCTTTTTCTCCTGTGTGGACGACTTTATGCACATTAAGATGCGACAACTGGACAAACTTTTTTCCACAGTCTTTACAAGCAAAGCGTCTAATTTCAGTGGAAACCTTTTTAACTCTTAAATGAACTGGCACATGCTTCTTAAGATCTGCTTTTCGTAGAAATCTTTTCTCACATTTATTACAGGCAAATGGCCGCTCTCCTGTGTGGATTTTAACGTGTTTGAGCAGATTTCCTTCTCGAGAAAATCTTGCACCACAAGCACCGCAGACAAATGGTTTGTTTCCTGTGTGAGCCATCATATGTGCATCGAGGTCATGGCAACGTCTGAAACGTTTATCACAACTACTGCTAGCAAAGGCTTTTTCTCCTGAATGAAGGGACTTGTGCTGCTTCATATTTCCCTGTGAGCCAAATGTTTTCTCACACACATCACACTGAAATGGTTTTTCTCCTGTGTGGTTTTCTACGTGAGACTTCAGAATAGATGAATGGCTAAATGCTTTATCACATTTATCACAAGCAAACGGTCTCTCTCCTGTGTGGAGTCTCACATGATATTTAAGATGACACTGAGCTTGAAACATTTTACCACAATCAACACAAGCAAACCGTTTCTCTCGTGGATGAGAAGTTACGTGTTTCTGAAGAGACGGCTTGTAAACAAACTGTTTACAACACTTTGGACAACTGAAAGCTTTCTTCACTTCTTCATGTCCCATAATGCTGTTCACTCCTGATCCAGGTGTCCTGGTTTCCGTCCAATCTTCATCACTGTCTTCATTTTCAGATCCAGAATCTGACATATTTTCATCTAAATCACCATCATCATCATCACTGTCTTCAGTCTCTGAGGAGTCTGAAGCCTTTCCATCAGTGTTTGACTGTAAATGACTGTTTGGATCACGGTTCCTGTCTGGTTCTGGTCTTCCACAGTCCTCTCCATCAGTTTCTGTTTTCATCTGATCAGCTGAGCTGCTGCTTGGAGGTTCTGTCTCTCTGCTGTCCTCAGATTTGATCAGATGAAGCTGGAATAACTGAGGTTTCTCCTCATCTTCCTCCTCTTCCTGCTTTATGTGGAGGAATTCTGGGTTCTGCTGGTTCAGACCGGAGCTCCACAGATGAGGAACTTCTTCTTTAAGCTGCTGGTCATCTACAGGAGACACTTGGACATCATGTGGGATGTTTGTAGTCACACAAAGGTTGATGATAAATTAACCTTATAGATACAATTTGACCCCAGAACCCCTGCTGTCTGAAGCTTTGTTCATTCGTCAGTTGGCTGACGAAAAAAGGAGCCAGGGATTTTGTCCAAGTAGCCTTTGATGGCAGCAAGCAGGAGCTTCTTGGTTACGTGCAACGGGATACTTATTAGATGTTTAGTAAGGTTTAGTTCAATTGATTCTTCAACTCAATGCTCCGAGTCCAGAGATCAAACCGGAGCTAAAAGCAGAGCTGGGAAGAAGTTTGGAAGATCAAGATACACCAGCTCAGGATGAACAGGAAGTGCTGCAAGCAGACAGAAGAAAGGGTCAGCAAAGCTAAAGGCTAGTAACAAATTAGCTTTTCTGATGCACTTTCTGGCTGTCCTCTCATTGGACAAGACGAACTTAATGCGAGTCCAACTGAGCTCCTGGAGTTAAACTCACTTTACCCGACTGAGGGGTTACTCTTCCAGCTGACAGCGGGTGGAGGTGGAGTGTTTGTTAATCAACGCAGGCTGCTGCACAAACCATAGTCTGTGATCAAGACCCAATAACACATGAAGTGGAACCAGGAGAACCAGCAGAACCAGGAGAACCAAGAGAACCTCTGGAACCCAGAGGCAATCAGACAGGATCAAAAGATGGGAGCTGATGCAGAACGATGGTGGGGTTACAGAACATCCTCATAAAAACATTTCACTGTATGTTTTACAAATAAAAACATCTTTGTTGTGTTTTGAATGCATCCAGTCTTTGATACCCATTTATATAACTTTATATCTTTTTAATAAATTTATAAAATTTTGAATACAAATTTATCCATGTAGCAAAAAAAAAAAAAAAAATGAAAGTGACAAATAAAAATGTACAGTTTTGTTTTAACAAACACTTTGATGCACATTTTATTTTGCAACTGTAAACAATGCATACAGTGCCAGGTTACAAACACAAGTTCTCATATAATAGCAATAAAAAACAAAAAAACAAACAAACAAACAAACAGACAGACAGGTTGCAATCCACAAAAACATATAGTTCCAGAACTCCAGAATTACATGTTATGGGTGATCAAGCACCAAGAAATTACAAATTATGCAAGCAGTAAAAAATAAAAAGGAAGTCCTCCTGAACCTTTCCACCGGCCCCGGCCCGGCCCCCCCGGCCACAG